>NC_090761.1:41869670-41917170 GCF_036898095.1 Palaemon carinicauda
TAGAATTCATTTTAGAAAGTGTTGCCTCGTTTATTTGACACCTGCACTCCTTTCTTCAGCATCCATTATACGAGCATTCCTATCTTAGCACCTGGGCCCCTTTTCATTAGCATATCGAGCATCCTTTCCACGGCAGCTGGGATTTTCTTCCTCTTCGTTGCCACGAAGCCTTTCCGATACCAGAAATACCATTCTCTCTCTCTCTCTCTCTCTCTCTCTCTCTCTCTCTCTCTCTCTCTCTCTCTCTCTCTCTCTAAAGGAATGATATATAAGTTAAGGGATACCATTGTACATACTTTAAAGGTTCATGCTCTCTGTCCAGTTTTTATTTTATTTATTCCTTAAACTTAATATTAGTTACTTTCCTCCATCATTTTATATGTAACTTGAATGATTATAGCAATTATCACTGGTCTCTATTTTCTATTTCAAGTTGTTTCCTTTCATCATTTTTTTTAGAATTCCTGCTTAATCCATCCAGTTATTTTTCCTCAACCACCCATTTATCTTCCAGTCAGACAGCCTGTAATAGCAGTAGTGATAAATAAATGACTTGACAGTGATTCATGGAAACGCTTTAAAGAAGTTATAATTCTGTTTATTGTACGTCTCGAAGTCAAGAAATAGTTTTAATACATTGCACTAACGCTTGCAAAGTCTGTGATTCGATCTTGGCTAACCCAGTGGTCGATCCAGTTGTGAAATAGAAAGGACTATTTTAGAACTGGAAAGTGTACCTTTCGTAACGTAATATATATATATATATATATATATATATATATATATATATATATGTGTGTGTATATATATATATATATATATATATATATATATATATATATATATATATATATATATATATATATATATATATATATAAATGTCGTAGAAGTAAAAGTCATCCACAATGAAACCTGTGGTTCAACATGCCTAAGTTACTTACAATAACAGTTGTATTACCGTATGGAGTAGGTTGGCATGGACTCCAGCCACCCATTTAGATACTACCGCTAGAGAGTTTTGGGGCCCTGTGACTGACCAGATAGTGCTAGATTGGATCCCTGTCTCTGGTTACGACTCTTTTTCCCTTTGCCTACAAATACACCGAATAGTCTGGCCTATTCTTTGCACATTTTTCTCTGTCATACACGTGACAACGCTGAAATTACCAGACAAGTCCTCTTCGCTCAAGGGGCTAACTACTGCACTGTAATTGTTACGTGTCTACTTTCCTCTTGATGAGGGTAGAAGAGACTCTTTAGCTATGGGAAGCAGCTATTCTAGAAGGACTCTTCAAATTCAAACCTTTGTTCTTTAGCCATATCCTCTGTACCATGGTCTTCCACTGTTTTTATAGTTTATATATGATAGATGTAATTTGATGTAGTTACTGATTTTTAAATATTTTATTTTTATTGTTCATTAATTCGTTTGTTGTTTATTTACTTCCTTGTTTCCTTTCCTCACTGGGCTATTTTTCCCTGGAGGAGCCCTTGGTCTTATAGCACCCTGCCTTTCCAACTAGGGTTATAGCTTGGCTAGTAATAAGAATAATGATAATAATAATAAATGTTTTTCACTTTTCATTACGACAAGGATTCAACATAATAGCAACAAATATGATAAAAAAAAAATACGCGAACCATTCGGCAAGATGACATATAGCTTTAGAGGTCAACGGATTTGTCATAAGGATTATTCTTACCAGTGGTAGAGAATTCATGCAAATCTGTTCTTTCATAAATTCATGTAAAGGGTCTAACTGCAGGCGTTAGTAGCATTCATCACTAAGTGAAAAGACGGAGTGTTATGGCAGCTATTGAAATTTAGATCCTTGTTCCGTTTAAAGGAAAGCCAATGAATTCACATAACAATAGATTTGGAACGCTGCCATAAGATGCGTCTATTTCAGCAACAAAGGGGGAATGGAAACTGCCTCCCAACCTATGTAAAAGACCGGTCAGTTCAACATATTGGCTTGGAGGATGGAAAATTACACCTAATAAAACTATGTGATGTTTGTATTAAGTAGGATGGAAATATTCCTTTTAAACAGGAATATTGGGATCTTATTTTAATGAAGCCTTCTCATTGATATACCCAATGAGCAAATTACCCATCTTCCATGTTTATTTATTCGTAAAGGAAGGAAAATTGCTTTTCTTCCGTTGTTATGGTAGATTTGATATTAAATAGGAATAGCGTGTTTGTTTCACGGCAAATTCAAATTTCAACTAATTGATCGTGATCACGGAATGTTGAACACCATGAAGGACGGAAAATTTTAGATATGTATTAATTTGAAAAAGCAAAATTGAAGATATGCTTTCGGTCGTCAGACATAAATAAAATGTTTCAATAACAATGAAGTTTATCTTGATGTGATCATTAGCTTATTTTATTTCGGAATAAGCTTTGATAAGAATATCTTCAATGCGTTTAATTCATAGTCAAGGACTTTGGAATACGTAAAAATTTTGGCTACTTCGATTTTTAATCAAACACAAAATTACTTTCGTTTGATGTTCATACGTTGGTCTTTCTTACTGCATGGGAATTTTAAGGCTTAGATTATTCTAATGATAACAGAGAAATAATTCATCAAAATGGATTTCAGTCTCTCAGGATATTGTAAACGTGTCTGTATGCTCGAATGTTGAAGTATATCGTTGCGTCTTCGGATAACCCACTTAATCTTCTTAGTTTCTGACATATTACTCCATTGAGGGATTACGAGCAACAATTTCGGTCGGAGACGTTTGATGTGGAATTGACTCATCTTATTGGGTCTCTCTCTCTCTCTCTCTCTCTCTCTCTCTCTCTCTCTCTCTCTCTCTCTCTCTCTCTCTCTCTCTCTCTTCTTCTTCTTCTTCTATCATTAAAGATAAGATCAGTTTTAGTTGGAGAAAATATAATGTAAATTTAGACAATCTTCTGAAAGCTCCTTGTGAAAGTACCAGATTTGTTGATACCTTTTTATATTGAAAATTATCATTTTATTTATTGATGAAATTAAAAAAGAATTATGCTCTCTAGTTGCTTGAGTTGTTTTATGCTCAATATTAACTTTATTCGTACTTGTTTAGAAAAATATCATGATACTTTTCTCATGAAGAATGAATCAAGACAATTACATATGTTCTTGAACTTTGGGTATTTATGTATGTGTTTGTTTATTTAATTCTGCTCACATTTAACTTACGCTTTCGATTTCTCCGCTAAAAACATATTTATAAGGTAGAAGTATATTTAATTGCTTTTCTGTCATTGCGAATGGGAAATAAATTACATATTGTATCTTTGTCTGATTTGAATTTTTAGATAGTGTTCAGCCAGATTCTTCTTCTTCTTCTTTGACTACATCTTTTCCCATTTCTATGTGGGGTCGATGTTTCTGGTCAGCTTTCTCCATCTATCTCTGTCCCACACCTCATCACCGGTTAATCCCTTTGATCGAAGGTCATCCTTGATACGGTCCATCTACCTTCGCTTTGGTCTCCCTCTCCTTCTCGCTCCCTGTACCTCCATTTCCATCACTCCCCTCCCAATTTACTGTTCATCTCTTCTCATGACATGACCATACAACCTCAGTCTACTTTCTTCAGTCAGACACTCACGGGAATAGTAAGAATGAGAAAAAGTTGTAAGGGGATTTTTTTTTTTTGAGTCAAAAAACTGCAATATGGAAAGAAATTTCGATAATACTGAAAATATTTGGCCAGAACAAAAAAAAAATGGTATAACTCTCATACTACGTTGTTAAAACCAATATCAAACAATTAAATTGTCCTTGGTGAGCATCCCCCCCCCCCCTTATTTACAACACCAAACGTGTCTTTTATGGCAGAGATTGACGGGGTAAACGGACTCTGCCACGCAAACGCTACCAAAGAGGGCTGCCGCAGCAATACATTTTATGGAGAGGAGAAATACTAGTTGTAATTGGAAAGCCGAACAAAAACAAAAGAGGTGATGTGACGGGACATTGATTCCCCAAGAGTAGGCTGAAGGACGCCATGTTTCCTCTGGCTTTGTGAAAACAGAGAACAAGAATGTACGTCCTTCTGCTCTCAAGTCCTCTTGAGAAAAAAAGGCTTTTGGTAGCGTTGTTTCTTCTTTATTTTCTTCTTCCTCTATTTTCCATCTCTTTTTTATTTTATTGGTTCCAATTGTTCTATATTGACTAATAAAACATCAGAGGAAAATTAATTTATGATAGATTTCGTAGCAATTTGCATTAAGCCGGGTATAAAATAAAATAAATTTCCTTTATACTTGTTCATGCTACGTATTATTGTCATTAACATGTGTAAGAGAAAAATTTTGATTTACATCATTGTTCTACTTTTCTCAGAACCTTTGCGCTCTATCCAATATTTTCTAAGGAAAACAATTGAAATTTGGGCCTATTGTTATCGATGTTTGGATCTGGAATTATGGAATTGGTGCCTTAGGGCCCCATCGTCCATCCGACCCTAATCACACGTACTGTGTAGCCTTCTACTTTGGCTCTATTCATGCTTTCTTTCATATATTTTGGATAGAAGGAAGCAGGAACGGAGGTAAGGTAGAAAGCTAAACAGTGGGTGCACTAACGAAACTGAAAGAAAGCCTCAGATATAAAAACTATACAATTAGTAATAAATGGGGGCAAGTGTTGATTCACTATTCATCTGAAGAAAAAACAACTTTAATAACGCAGGAATAACAGCCTTCTCTGCATTAATACTCCCATCGAAAATTTTATTTAAAATAATCATTGCAAGCATCCAAACAAGGTCTACATTAGCATAATTTTAACTAACAAATAAGCTTTCTCATCGGACGTTAATATTCAGATCATCGGTCGTTGTATCAGTGACCATTTCTGGAAAGCTGTTGTTACTCTATTCGGTCATCAGCCGTCTAAACTCGCCTCCCCGTACCCCATACAGGTTGGGTCTGTCTTCAGACAGTCGTAGCTTTTAAATAAACGACCAAACTTAGCTGACAGATGCGATTAAATAAATATCGACTACAGACTTTCATAGATAAATTACAGTGGTAACTGATTAAATCGTTTTGTCTAGATTAAAATACTCCGTCTTTCTAACTAGTGAATATGCTATCCATTTGTGCCACCAATAAAAGAAACTTTGAATTCTAGCAATACAGAAAAGCTACTTCATAGGTTTTTACTTATTTAAGCAAAACTTTCCTCTTGCCAAAATCGATTTTTTTTTTTTTTATAAAATTTATCTTTTTCCTTAAAGCACACCAATAAACCCTTTAGAATCTGAAAAGTCTGGCTGCATTATTGTTATCAACAGAAATTTGATGATACTCCTTCGAGACAACCCAATAAGACCAATGACTAGTAATGCAAAACCTTCTACAGAATATTATCTCCAGTCCACATTACGAAGCACAGAACAGTCTTAAAAGCGTCGTTGTAGATGTTGGAGCTGTGAATCTACTTTCGCCTTTGGAGTGTATTAATCTATGTTTTGTGACTTAATTGTAAATAGATAATCATTCTTGTTGTCATCGAGTTGTAGGATGATTCAAACAAGCATTTGACCAAGCAGGAAAAGGTATGTGAGGACAAAGTAGCATGGGTATTTTAACAAAATTGAAACTGTAAATGTATTCCTTGAACGAATCGGAAGGAGGGAGGTAATCATACAACTAGATTTATTTTAAATCGAGATATATGTGGCATAAGAAGAATTAGTTTCTTTGAAATGAACAGTGTTTTTTTTATATGGTTTGGTGAAAAGGATGAGAAAATTCGGTTGGTGAATAGGTGTATGGAAGTTTTAGGAGGTAGGTGGAGCAGGACTGCCAAGCATTGGGTCAATGGTGTTTTAAGAGTTAGTGGTAAGGAAGGGCTTAATACCGTGGAGACTTAAGTGTATAGCATGTACAATTTTCAAGTATGTGGAGAACTATACTACATAATCCACACTATCATAAAACTGGTAACAAGGAATTATTTGTTTATTATCTTTTCGTGTGGCGCTGGACCAGGAAGCACTCTTCACACAAAGTATTGGAAAAGTAACTTATGCTATTGAATATGCTTATTGGAAACTTGCCAGGTTCAGCACAATTCTTAAAGCGCCGCCAGCGTACAATATTTGTAAAATCTATAATGTAGGCCATTTTCTTCAATCTATATACAATCAAAAGGTAAATTGAAAAGTGGATCATCTAAAGATCTTTAAATTTCCTATTGATAACTCTTGGTCTATTTTTATATTTTTTCCCTGAAAGCACTATTATATAGCTGTAGTTATGAAGTAACTAGTGTGAACGCTTTAGTAGCTCTGTCCGTAAGATATTATTGAATACATATATAATGGATACATGAGGAATTTGTGAATATTGAATAATTAGCCGCCCTTTTAGATATTTGGAACCATCGCTTACAGAATATTTTATCAATGCCTATTATCAAGAATTATATGTGATTTTTTACTTTTTCATTGTAAATTTGATTTAATGCCAGTTTCGAATGAGCAGGGGAAAAATCACACATGAATGTTAACTATACGAAATAGACATAAGTTAGATATACTATTCTTGAAATATTCATGTTACTGAAAAAATTTCTAAATTGATGGTTAAATTGCGCACAATATTTATCATGCCAATTTCTGAGATAACCATGTTAACATTCAGCATTATTAAATTTGTGATATATGTTTGATACGACTATCTATCTACCGATTACTAGGTTATAATTATGAACATATGTTCTGTATCTATAATTTCAGTTTTTTTATTTACCGTCCTTTCTTTCTGTTGATATGGTGCTAGCAGGTCGTAGACTTTTACACTAATTAAATTCTTCATTGAATCTTCATCGAAGCAATGGAACTCCATAGATTAATTCCCCTTTCAATTCCTACCTTTAACCCTTCGTAGACCGCTTCAAAACAAGTGAACAAACTAAAAGACACCAATATAACCTTAATTGACAAAAGGCCATTGAGCTGCCAACAACGGGATATATACCCAATTCACGTTGGCCGCTTTCTTTTCCTTGTAATTTGATGTTCTGGAACAATGGCTGTAATTAGCAGGTCACACTCCCGGACCTTATTCAATATTGTCCGTTTGTTTTCGAGAGAAGTGAACGGTAGGGTTGCTTAATATACAGGCAATGTTTCATCTGTGCTTTACGTATAATGGCATTAACAAAACAAAATCATTAAGTTCTATGGACCTGTTCATTTTTTATATAAAAAAAAAGACTATAAAAACGAAGACAAATATGTTTTCAGAAAAAGAATAAGAACAAGAAATTATATATATATATATATATATATATATATATATATATATATATATATATATATATATATATATATAATGTAAATATCAACCACAATGGCTTTTAATACCGAATTCTACCTTGGGAATATATATCCACTGAAACTCATTTTTGGTAATAGCTTCTAGCTGAGCAGAGATTCGAACCCCTGCCTCTTAGCTGAAACCATGCCTGCGAGTACTGATAACTGAACTATCAAGAGAGAGAGAGGGGCTCTTGATAGCACAGTTGGTAGTCCTCTCAGGCATAGTTTCGGCTAAGAGGCAGGGGTTCGAATCTCTTCCCAGCCAGAAGCTATTATCATAAATGAATTCCAGTGGATATATATAATCCCAAGGTAGAATTCGTTATTAAATGCCATTGTGGTTGATGTTTCCATTGCTTAAAATCACGAGTGTTAGTGATATATATTCATCACAAGTGTTAGTGATACATATTCATATGTTAGATGTTAGTGATATATATATATATATATATATATATATATATATATATATATATATATATATATATATATATATATATATATATAAAATACTCTGTTACCTCCAACTACAGTTAATATAAAAAACATTTTTCCGTTCGCTACTACGCTATTGTGATATATATATATATATATATATATATATATATATATATATATATATATATATATATATATATATATATATTTCCTGTCGCATTCAGGGGAGAGATGGTGTAGTCATAGCCTTGTGAAAGGGGGGGAGGGGAAGGAGAGGTACACTCGGGAACCATACTCTCCCACAACTTGCCGAACCAGCGGGTTGTTTTTAGGAGAGGGAAGGGGACTGGAAGGCTTGAATTTGTGTGTGGGCGTGTGAATATCTATCTGAATTTTTATACGTAATTTTTGCCGGTTCGGACATAAGTTAATTATTATCTATAAACTATTTATTTCGCCAAAACACACACACACATACATACATACATACATACTGTACATACATACATATATATATATATATATATATATATATATATATATATATATATGTGTGTGTGTGTGTGTGTGTGCGTGTATGTGTAAGAAACATAAATTATGGACATGGGCTGGACATATAATGAAAATGGCAGACAATAGATGGACATTAAGAATAACAGAACGGGTCCATAGTGATTGAAAAAGAAACAGAGAGAGGAAGAGAAAATATAGATAGACGAACTAAGAAAGTTTGCGGGTGTGGACCGTCACAGTAAGAACATAAACAGACGCTAGTGGAAGTACATGTCCGAGGCCTTTGTTCTGCAGTGGATTAGTAACGGTTGATGATTTTATATATATATTTATATATATATATATATATATATATATATATATATATATATATATATGTATATATATATATATTCACGTGTGTGTTAACCGTCTCCATCTCTTCCTTGGGAATTTGAACCACTGGCCAGTGTTTCAATCACGTAAACTCAATGAGTAAAATGGAAAGTAACATGATAAGAAACTTGCTTGAGGGTATACTCGGGCACACTTTTATATCTAATTTCTCTTCCTCTTGTTTTGTTAAAGTTTTTATAGTTTATATAGGAGATATTTATTTTAATGCTATTCTTAAAATATTTATTTTTTCCTTCTTTCCTTTCCTCACTGGGCTATTTTCCTTGTTGGAGCCCCTGGGCTTATAGCATTCTGCTTTTCTAACTAGGGTTCTAGCTTAGCAATTAATAATAATAATAATAATAATAATAATAATAATAATAATAATAATAATATACACCTGTTCCCAGTGGGTGCCACTGCACCTCTAGATTTAGTTTCACTTCCTCACCACCTGTTGTTAGACTGTTAATTATCCTCCATTGTGTTACCCACTACAATTCCATCATATGCAATTCCATATCTCCTTTCTCTCCTGTTAATGTTTCTGAAGTTTAAAGCGTTATTCAAATCACTCCAGAGAGTTCATTAAAATAACAACTTCCAGATGATATTGCTTGTTTATGTGTATTGATATAGTGTATAGGTAGGAGGTTTATAAGTTAGAGCATCAGAATACATTGAATCTTGAAATGTTATTAACGATGTCATTTTCTCTTTTTTTCTAGAAATTGTGGAAAATGTGAAGAATGGGGGTTATCCGGCCTTCCGACCCACCGCTGACGATCAGGTGGCCGAAGAGGAAGTGATGCAGATGATGAAGAGGTGCTGGGCCGAAGAACCCATGGAGAGACCAGACTTTCATCAGCTCAAGACAATTATTCGGAGACTTAACAAGTAAGATTGTGATTTAAGTTTACTTTTAAATCGATTCCATTTGCATGCCATGATTTTCACATAGACTAGCTGTAGTTTTTCGTATGACTTGGCTTTGTCTGGTGTGTTCCCATAGGGATAGTGTCGTTAGTGCACTGTAGGCATTACTTACGGATCTTTTCGGCGTTCCATCTGTTCTTACACTTCCCACATCTTTGTTCCACTTTAATGTCCAACCCCTCTAAATTTTATTTCCTTGTATTAATACAGAGTTTTCTCCCAGTTGCACTAGGGCTTTAGATGACTTCAAAGTCCACAATTTCCAGTTATTTAGTCCAAATTCTTAAAACTTTTGAAGCAATAATATAAGATTTCATCGAGTGTTTTAAGGATATGACTTCTTTGCATAATGTTATAAAGATCAAGGATATAACAAAGTTCACTTTAGAAAATATTAAGGCTAGAATAAGTTTCATATTTTAATGTTTTGCGCGTTCGGGAAAAAAAAAATATTATTGGGGCTTTGGCTGTAATGGTATCTGGCATTCGTCGTTGGTCAATCATCCAAATGCTGGCCAATTTGTTCAACTTCGTTAATCGAATGCCTCTGGTATATCGCGTACATGGGTGTGTTGATTAGGAATGCTACTGATTTATCGGGCTTGTTTATGAACGCAAATAGTTCGACAACTATCTCGGGGTGGGGAGTGCCATCAGCGCACCTCAGGCAGTGCATTATTATTATTATTATTATTATTATTATTATTATTATTATTATTATTATTATTATTAAAAGCTGAGATATAACCCGAGTTGGAAAAGCAAGATGCTATAAGCCCAAGTGCTCCAACAGGGACAAAATGGCCGACCGAGGAAAGGAAACAAAGAAATAAACTACAATAGAAGTAATAAACAGTCAAAATAATCTAGAATACAATGAAAATATTAACGACATTAAATTATATATTTCATATATAAACTATAAAGACTTAAAAAAGCAAGAGGAAGAGAAATAAGATAGAACAGTGTGCCCGAGTTTACCCTCAAGCTAGAGAACTTTACCCCAAGACTTTGGAAGATCATGGTGCAGTGGCTATGCCACTACCCAAGACTAGAGAACAATATTTTGTTTTTGGACAGTCTTTCTCCTAGAAGAGCTGCTTACTATAGCTAGTCTCTTCTACCTTTACCAAGAGGAGAGCATTCGCCGAACAATTACAATGCATGCAGTTGTTAACCCCATGAGCGAAGAAGAATTGTTTGGTAATCTGTGTTGTCAGGTGCAGAAGGACAAAGGAGAATGAGAAGCGTCTCAAAACCAAAGGGAATTATAACCAATAACTTCTCTCAGTGATTGCGAGGCAACAGTTCTTCCTTCAGTTCCTTTTACCGCGACGGCACTATTTGGATTTCTCATATACACTTATTGAATTTCTAGAATATGAGGTATTCATTCCATAATTTGATTTTATCTAATTGTTTTTTCTTTTACGGTGTAGTGTGTGTGGTCTTTCAGTTATTTTCTCTTTTAATTTAATTGTAATGGGAAGTTTCCTTATGATTTTATTTCCTTTTTCTTGATCTCTAGTTTATAATCTCATATTTTTTTGTAAATAGGGTTTACCATCTTATATATTTTACATTGATACTTTATTTGCTATCTGCTATCTTCAAACGAGCCTGTTCATTGTAATGCTCCCTTAATCTTTTTATATGGAGTCCAATATTTCCTTTTACATGTCTTGCCAGATCACCAAAGTAACCACTCAGCCGTTCAACTGGATTTAATCATCCGTTATTCTGTACGAAACGATTATTTTATGTTCATCATTTTCATTAATTAAATACCTTCATCCTAGATTAGGTTAAAGTCTATGACTTAACTCTCGATCCTTTTGAATTCCAATTCACACCCCTTTGCATTTCCTATTGCTGTCCGGCATAATTCGGTTATCTACTTTCACCTCCTTTTGATATCTCATCTCTGTTATTGTCAATAGATTTCCTATGTTGTAGTTAGTTTCCTACTTTCATTATTTTTTTCTCTTTTTATCTACTTTGTATAGATCCTCTACAACATAATTGTAAATTTTTATAGGGGATCTTTTCTATTTTCATTCCCTCTGGGAGAGACATGGCATACCCTTATTTTATTTTCAGGAGTTAATTAAATTAAATTTTGATACTTGATGTTTCATAGCTTTCCTGCTCTTTCAACTACGACCTTACCTAACTTACTTACTTTGACGACTGTTTTCCTGGTCTTACCACTCGGAAAAGCCTATTTGTCGTATACATCTTATAAGTACTAAGAGAATCATATAACGTAGTCCCCGTTAATTGTCAAATCCACGCTATCGTAGCACTACTGTATACTGGAATTTAAACGAAACCCATTTAACTTTATCTATGTTCACTTTTTCTGCTATTTCTTTATGAGAGACTTAAGTCGACTGGCCATTCGTATACATATTGCAAAGTTTCTACCATTTTTCATAGTTGTTATCCCTGATCTTTTCCTTCTTTTTTTCCGTACCACTGTACAGTATGCCAAGGCCTGCAGGCCCTGTGGGATTTTTATTTGCATATATATGCGCTGATTCTCCTCTTCCTTGATAAGGGCTTTTTAACACATCTGATCAAAGCCAGTCAGATTACCTCGGTTCTAACGGTTTCCCTTCTGCTCGATCCAGCTCAATTTGCTCATTAACTCTTCCATTTAATCCCCAAATAAATCCTCTTCACTTCTTAGCGCAGCAGCATCTAATCTCTCTTCGTTGCTACCACACTTCTGGCCTCTTGTAAGGTATACCCTAACATCCGTAATTGCATCTCTCCATTTGGAATTGGATTGGCGATATTTTCGAGTTCTGGTGATTCATAGAAATTATTACCAGGTTAGTGATACTGTTACGTATGACTGAATTTAACGTAAGACCAAATTTTTGAGGCTGGTTGTATTATTGAAGATGTTTATAGACACGTAAACTTTTATGTTTTCATTTAAATTAGTCTGAAAGTTAAAGTCTTGACATATGAATTTGTCTCATTCGATTATCAAACATACATTATTTCAATAGCCCACAATCCTAGTCTATAAAAGATACATTTTATTAGAGTTTGTTTAATCGCCTATATAGGAATATTATTGTGTTCGTGTTGTTTATCTTAGGTGTCGCTACAATTCCAAATATTCAAATATTACTTAATTATATTAGTATGTTGGTTTTATATTTTTGGCTGCTTTGAAGGAACAACTCCTTCTCCCTTGACCATTTCTCCTCCTACTCTTTCAATGATGAAGATCACATTTAGCCTCCATATTCTTTTTATCTTTTCCCATATCTTATGTCTGTGTAAAGCCAAATTTCTGATAGAATGGGCGTATCGATCTGATTGCGTTTTACGTTCTCGTATTTCAGTCCTCTTTTGTTCCCACTGATTGAGAGTACATGAAACGGAACCTTTATGTACAAATGCCCTCCATTGGTGATATTGGTCTTCTTATTTCTTTCGATTTTGTACTTCTACCCTTTAAATTTTGTCTTTTAAACTGGTGAAATCTTTCTCGTACTTTATACGTAAATGCTCTACTGTATGTTTTCCCGAGTTTACCCAAATTATCATTGGCAGTACAATAATCATTAGACACAAAGATTTTCAGCATTTACTTAAACTGTATGTTTGTAATTTTTGCATTTTAATATTGCAACTTTTTTTTATAGATATTTCAACTAAGGTTTCTTGTCGTTTCATGGCATTCTATAATTTTTCTTCATATTCTGGAATATTGGTTAAAAAATCTTGGAGTGATTTGCTTGGAAATTCAGTTAGCAGGCTTATGTATATCACTTGATTTTTTTTTCTTTACTACCTTCTATTTGACGTTTTATAGATCGGTACTATAATATTTATAATATTTATGTTTTGCTGATATTATGATTTATTTAAGATATAAATTTTACATTACTTTTTTGTTTAAATTTGTAAAATCTGTAAATGGCTTATCAATATTTTATATCATCTGTTTGATAACTCAGCATGCATTCTTCTCCCCTTATTTTTACCTTATTGCTGCTTTATGTGTTTCTCTGTTCAGTAATTTTCGCTGCAGGGACAGCGCATTTCCCCAGTTGTTCGAAATTATCATCCAGCGTATAGTTAAGATGAAAGTTAAACAAGAAAGCGTTAGAATTAAACAAAAGGGAGTTTATTAGCATAAACAAATTATGATAATTTGAACATTAGATTTGACAGTGACCCGAGATTATTTCCCGCATTAGGTTCGCAGTATGGAAAGTAAAAATACTACTATAAGAAATGTTAACGAAAAAGAAAAAAAAACCGCGTTTGTGAAAATAAGGCCTAAATCAGATTTTGTGAACAACTTCATCGAAATCAATGCCTATCGTCAGCTTAGTTTGAACTGATAAAATCGTATGATCAAAAACCCCTGAGTATGTCTTATATTAAATCTTAATCTAACTCTATGACATTATTCATTGTTTTCGGTAACTACAGGTATTTATTTTCTTATTACCGTGAAATATATTTTAAAATTCCTATCAGTGCCTGAGTCCACTGAATGATGTCAATAATAGAAGCCTATCAGGATTCACATGGCGTTTTAAGTTATATATATTCTCCTATGTCCTCATACACCTGACAACACAGATTACCAAACAATTCCTCTTCAGTCAAGCACTCAAGGGGTTACCTCACTGTAATTGTTCAGTGGCCACTTTCCTCTTGGTAAGGGTAGAAGAGACTCTTTAGCTATGGTAAGCAGCTCTTCTAGGAGAAGGATAGTCCAAAATCAAGCCTTTGTTCTCTAGTCTTGGGTAGTGCCGTAGCCTCTGTACCATGGTCTTCCACTGTCTAGGGTTAGAGTTCTCTTGCTTGAGGGTAAACTCGAGCACACTATTCTATCTTATTTCTCATCCTCTTGTTTTGTTAAAGTTTCTATAGTTTATATAGGAGATATTTATTTTAATGTTGTTACTCCTCTTAGAATATTTTGTTTTCCATTTTTCCTTACCTCACTGGGATATTTTCCCTGTTGGAGCCCCTGGGCTTATAGCATCCTGCTTTTCAAACTAGGGTTGTAGCTTAGGAAGTAATAATAATAATAATAATAATAATAATAATATATATATATATATATATATATATATATATATATATATATATATATATATATATATAAAAGAACATAAGTCCTTTTAGTAAGATTACGTACTGGTCACACAAGGTTGACTCATGAGTTCATGAGTCTTTAATGTGTACACCTCATGAGATGATTTCCATGTGGAGTGAGTGGCACATGATTTTCAGCTTACAACATATTTTTTTTTCTGAATGTTCTTAGAAAACAATGAATTCAAAGTTTCGGTCAGAAAACTATGATATTTTATTGGGTTGAGAGTTTTTCAGTTTTTAAGATTTTATCATTTTAAGAACCATAGGTTTAATAGATAGAATTCAAGTTTCTATTTATCATTGTTTTTTACATTTCATTTATTTCATATTAGATTTAACACACACACACACATATTATATATATATATATATATATATATATATATATATATATATATATATATTTGTATGGATGTATGTATGAACATTAGAAATCACGTTAGCGGACACGTGATAAGCGTAAAATGTATATTCCATACACGAAAGGTAAAGGGAAAAGACTTGATTCCAGTTAGTACTTTCGTCTATTGACATTATCATAAGTACAATGAAAATAAAAACAGGAACATCATATTATACAGCAAATTGGATGCGTGCAAGGTCTTGATGAACCCATATAAATCAGATTTAAAGTAAGATAATACAAGATCATTGAAAAAAAATGCCATTGCTTCGATGCCTTTAGATATTTAGATAACATAAGATAAATTGCATTCTGAGCATGGAATACTATATAATGCATTATTATAACTTACAGAGCTATTTACAATAAACTTGTTTTTCAATGTGCTGTTATATTTAAACACTTCTCTGTTTCTTTTCCACACTGTTGAAGTATTTAGGCTTGTAGCATTCTGCTTTTCTAATTAAAGTTGTAGCTTAGTTAATATTATTGATAATGATAATAATAATAATTATAATAATAATAATAATAAAAATAATGATAGCAATAATATATGCATATATACATACTGTATATATATATATATATATATATATATATATATATATACATATATATGTGTATGTATATACATATATGTGTATATATATATATATATATATATATATATATATATATATATATATATATATTATGCCATTTTAAACTAGACTCAAACTTCTTTTATCAAAACTGAAAAGAGGAAGTCGAGCTTTTAAGTGGTTCCGCCGCTGGGAGAAACTGAGAGGAGACAAGTTGGTGAAAAGTTTTGTACCATTCTGAAGTCTTTTAAAAACCGAGAAAACTGCCAAAGTGTTGAGATGATGGAAAAAGCTTTAAACTGGAGTCTAGTTTCAAAGCGTAAGTAACATAGTGATGCTTCTTATAAGCAGGTGTGTATATCTGTACACATTTTCGAATTATTTTGGAAAATAACTCAAAATTCTCCTTCGAATGTTCTGCCACGCATTTTGCAATCAAAAATATTAATTGGAAATGTATCAATACATTGCGATAGAAAAGAACAAGATTTTACACAAAATCAAGGGATTGGACGTATGAAAAAAGAAACAGGATTTATTTCAAGTAAATAGATAAAGGCGAAGGGGATTCTACAGATATGAAAAATTAATATTATATCAACGTAAGATTCAAAGAAGACATGGATGCTCAAAGTATTGACAATGATTAAAGCAATTAAATGAGTGTACTAGTGACTGCTGTTGTTATCATTGGGCCTATTTTCCTCAAGTAAAAATGACATACTGAGCCAATTATACTCAAAATTCACGGTATTCTTAGGTTTGTAAACTATGTTGAAATGTTCACCAACCCTATCTCTTAGCGACATCCATTGCAAAGATTTCCCCTCTTTCAGTGTCCATATTAAGCTGCCGCATAGATGAAATTGCCTATTATTGCCAAGGAAACTCTATCCGAGGTGAGAGTCAATTATAGGTTGATTAATCCTTCGTTTCATTGAGAAAGCCATAAGATTAGATTCATTAAGGGACTCTAAGGTTAATTAGATAAAAGGATATCTCTCTCTCTCTCTCTCTCTCTCTCTCTCTCTCTCTCTCTCTCTCTCTCTCTCTCTCTCTCTCTCTCTCATATATCTGTTTATTAGTTGATTAAAGTTAGTCTTTAACTGCTTTCTAATTAGTTGTTACGGTAATGGGATGGAGGTAAGGTCATTCCAATCTCTCCTATATGAAGAGAACGAGTGTCTGGCTATATAGCATCATTATCATCAGTTACAACTAGTCCACTGCAGGACAAAGGTCTCAGACATGTCCTTTCACTCCCGTCTGTTTATGGTGTTTCTATACCAGTCTACATCCGCAAAATTTTCTTAGCCCGTCAATCCATCGTTCATTTCCTTTTCTTACATGATAGAATATCCTCTACAGTACTTTGGTTTACTCTCGTATCCATGAATACTGGATATATATATATATATATATATATATATATATATATATATATATATATATATATATATATATATATATATATATATATATATATAATTTCCAGTCATGCTGAGTGGCATTGCCAGACGTATAACTATTCGTCTCTTACTGTCCCTCGGGTAGGGTAAGAGGGATTAGTCATCCCCCAGTGAGAGGGAATACCCCGAGAAGTAAGGGCAAGGGATGGGAAGGGTTGATTTTGTGTGCGCGCGCTCGCGTTTGTGCATATCTATCTAAATATTCAGCCATCATTTTTGACGGATCGCGTATACTAGTATAGCCATAGTAATGCAATTTTTTCAAAGATTGATAATAGTTCTTATAATATTAATCAGTTATTAAACTGATTTTCATGGCCACTTAACTACAGAAAAGAATTATATGCACCTCAGATGATTAATACTGTAGCATCTATAAACTTTTATGAAGACGCAGGATTAGCCAGCGAAAGGACAGACTTGGGAGAAAGGGAAATGTAATTCAAAAGTCTCCTTCGAAGGCTGCCACCTGTCCTGCAGTTATGAGCATTAATTATAGTTAGTATGTTGACAAGGTCATCAGCTACCCGTTAAGATACTACCGTTAGAGAGTTATTGGGTCCTCTTGACTGGCTAGACTGTACTACATTGGATCCCTCTCTCTGATTATGCCCCATTTCCCCTTACCTACACATACACCAATAGTCTGGTCTATTCTTTACAAATTCTCTTCTGTCCTCATACACCTGACAACACTGAGATTACCAAATAATTTTTCTTTGCTCAAAGGGTTAATTACTTCACCGTCGTAATTGTTCAGTGGCTTCCTTCCTCGTGGTAAGGGTAGAGGAGACTAGCTATGGCAAGTAGCTCTTCTAGAATAAGGACACTCCAAATCAACCCATTGTTCTCTAGTCCTGGGTAGTGCTATAGCCTCTGTGCCATGGTCTTCCACTGTCTTGGAGTAGGGTTCTCTTGCTTGAGGGTACTCTCGGGCTATTCTACCTCTTCCTTTTTCTTCAGTATTTATAGTTTATATATGAAAGACTTATTTTAACGTCGTTACTGTTCTAGAAATAGTTTAGTTTAATTGTTAATTACTTCTCTTATAGTTGATTTCTTTCCTTATTTCCTCTCCTCACTGGGCTATTTGCTCTGTTGGATCCCTTGGCCTTATAGCAGCCTACTTTAACAATGAGGGTTGTAGCTTAACTAGTAATAATAATAATAATAGTATAAATACCGTGCGGTAGAACCAACAAGATTTATTTATACGAAATCAGGAGATCAGACGTACGAAAAAAAGATATTTATTTCAAGTAAATAGTTAAAGGAAACGCGATTCTACAGTTATGAAAAAGTAAAGTAAGTTAATAAAGAAGAGAAAGCTATCACAAGCTGAACGGCCAGTCCAAGTTGGTCTTGTGATCTTCGCTTAAATAATTACCTAAGTTCGCCTGACTAATTATCCAAATGGAAAGGAATTATAGTGTCCGCGCCCCTTGTTGATGTTTTAGATGGAGTTCTTGCTAATTAATAACTCGTGCTGAAGTGCCAAAAGGGAGAAACAAAATTTTCACATTTTTAAGTAATAAATAAAATCCGTCTCATTTTTCAAATATTAAAGCAAATGTCATCTCAGTGGACCCGCTTTGATGAAATATTTTTCAACCTGCAATACACATGACATTCAGGTACGACGGCAATGACCGAGAGAAAAAGAACGAGAGAGGTGGGTCGTCCCCCTGCCCCATTTGTTAGTGTTCAAGACAAATATTTGGATATAAAATGGATCCCGGACATTGCCAGATGGTGAAAGGATAACATCTAGATTCCCGAAAAAGCCATATTTAAATTGAAGTGAATCTGGGCTCTGGTGTCTTGTACTGTACGTGTATGGTATTATCCTGTTTACATTTGATGAAATCCTTTGCCTATATTTGACATGACTTTGTTACAGTAGGCTGGCTCAAGTTTGAAGATAATTGACTTTGGGTGATATTTACAAAACAGCGAAAATATTGAAGGAAATGGGGGAAAATGACAACAAACAAAATAATAGTGGGGGAATATAATAATTACTTGGTACATTATTTCTGTCTGTCATGTTTGTTATATATATATATATATATATATATATATATATATATATATATATATATATATACATATATATATACATACACATATATAAATACATATGTATACACATAATTTATATGTATTTATAGATATTATATATATGTATATATACACATATATCTATATATATATATATATATATATATATATATGTATATATATATATATATATATATATATATATATATATATATATATATATATATATCTTCCTACGGCTGTTAATGTAAAGGGCCTCGATTACATTTCGCCAGTCGTCCGTATCTTGAGTTTTTAAATCGGTACTTTTCCATTCACCGTCATCTACTTCACGCTTCATAGTCCTCAACCATGTAGGCCTGGGTCTTCCAACTCTTCTAGTGCCTTGTGAAGTCCAGTTAAAAGTTTGGTTGTCTAATTTCTTGGGGAGCGCGAAGAGCATGCCCAAACCATCTCCATCTACCCCTCACCATGATCTCATTCACATATGGCTCCAGAGTAATCTCTCTTATAGTTTTAGTTCTTATCCTGTCCTGCCATTTAACTCTCAATAATCTTCAGAGGGCTTGGTTCTCAAATCTACAAAATCTGTTGGATATTGTTTGCCATACCATGACTCATGTCCATGCAGTTACACAAATCTCACCAAACTGATATATAGCCTGGCTTTTATAAATAATTCCAGGCGATTTAATATCCAAATTTTACTTAATCTAGCCATTATCTGATTAGCTTTTTTCAATCTTTCATTAAACTCCAATTCTGAGGACCCTGTATTGGAGATCATAGTTCCTAAATACTGAAATGATTCTACTTCATTAATCCTTGCTCTTTCCAATGATATTTCATATTCTATTGCATACTCCGTTCTCATTTCTGGATTTCTTTTATATATCTTGAGCCCAATCTCATATGATATTTCATGCCTTCTTGTAAGCAAGTATTAGTAGTCAGTCTCGGCTGTTTTTGCTGAGAAACCCTCGTCCTTAGGCTGCCAAAAGAACAGAAAATCCTGCTTATTTTATCCAGCTCGTCTTCGTCGATCGAAGTATGCATCTTAAATATTTTTTGGATGTTATCATATGGTACAGATGCATCTGAAGCAACTGGAACATTTTCACTTTAACTGATTGCAGAAAATCATTGGCCTTACCTGGAAAGGAAAGTTTGGATTCCACACAGATTCTAGAGCAAAGGTGCAACATTCATAGAAGCCATGTTCACCAAACGTCAACTTGGATGGCTTGGTCACATATCCCTTAAGAACGGTTCAAAAAACAAATCCTATAAGGACAACTAAAAATGGCTTCTGGAGATATACAAAGACCAAGCCATTTCAACGTTAAAGAAATGCAAAATTCCATTAGCTGACCTAGAAACTCTTTTCACCTTAGAAAGTGACAGTATCACGCCAGAAAAGAGGCTCCTACAGCCCAGAATTCTCGTTTGACATATCAGACATGTGGCAATGTATGTAAGTCCAAGATCGGGATGGTGAGTATTAGTGTACACTAACGGTAGGAACATTTACATTACATTTAACATATTTAGAGAACCTTTGAATGTGGCCATCAGTATATATATATATATATATATATATATATATATATATATATATATATATATATATATATATATATATATATATTGCATGTTTATCACATTGAATCTTTGATGAGCGAGGCACCAAAATTTATCGGTTCTCAGGCAATCTTTATCAAAGATTTTGCTAGTCTGGCGCTCTTTTTATCGCCGTCATCAGATGTTTGTGCCCATTTACAGCTAAGTGAACTGGTGGACAGTAAGCCGGGGATGATCTACGAACCTAGCAAATTTAAGGCGAAAGTATACACTTTAATATGTACAGGTAGCTTTAAAATTATTTTTATAGAATAATATACAATATTATGTACTGTACATATTATTTTCCGTTTATCAAAAATTGTTTACAAGCAAAAAACTTCCTGTCATCGTATCCAGGGCCATCCTCCCTTAAAACTGGGCCTATACCCTTAAGTGAGACTTATTGACTCGAGCCTCTTGTATAATACCAACATCTTTCACGGCTTATATACACAACTTATGTTATAGATTATTAATCTGGATCTGGTAATCAAGCACCAAGAGTATTAAAAATATTGTTTCAACATACTTGGAAGTCTCTTCTTACCAAAAAGGGAATTTAAGGTAAATGGAATAGGAAACGAGCCAAATAAGACTTCCCGACCAAAGACCTAAGGAGGCTCCCAATTCCCATTGTCTCGGAGAAACAAGAGAAGGGGCTGACGGAATTTTAATGTCTCTCTCTCTCTCTCTCTCTCTCTCTCTCTCTCTCTCTCTCTCTCTCTCTGCATTAGTGGCTTTTGGAACTCTTAAATGTTCTTTCTATATGTTTGTACACATTACTTTCAATGTGTGAGTGATGTTTCATATAAAAGCATATTCACGGTTGTTTAAAAGGTTCTCATTAGATTCTCCAAACTCATTAATAGAGGATGGTCAGATGTTGAGTAATATCGAGGAAGAATTTTAATATTATCATAAGGAAACCATATTAGTTCAAGGTGTTTTAAGGACTTTAGTAACAGAAGGATTGAACGGCTGCGCCGCTTTGTAACAGCCTACGAATCTTTGTATCCATTGGGATAAGGGTAAAGGGTAAGTGTGTAGGACAATGTTGAAAATATTGTAAAGTACCTTGGCAAGTAGTTTGTAATGTTTGCAGAATTTTTTTTTATTATTTTTTATGGCATTACTTACTATTGTTGTATGAAACAAATGGATGACAACACGAACAGAAAACAAAATCATTAACATTCTGTTATTCTGTCTTTGGGGAAGGTCGAATATTCTGAATCTGTCTGAAAAGTATTCGTATCTATATCTATATTTGAAGGTGTTTTTTTCTTGTGGAATTTGGCGATGTTCGGCAAAGCACATTGTAGTATCCAATAACGTTGAAATGTTAAAGGCCTCATTTTTTTTTCCAATATCGATCTATCGAATGGTCTATTACATTAGATAAGACCATGGAACGTTGACCGCCTGAGGGCACCAGGCACAAGACTGACAAATGCATGTATTATTGGTGGTTTTGGTTTCCTATTTTGAGCCTAATTTATATATATCTTTTCTTTCGGTTCCCTTTACCCATTATTTTAATATTAGGTATTGCGTACAGAAAACTCAGGTATGCTAGGCTAAATGCCCTCCAGTGATATATGGTGTTAGTATTAATTTATATTGCAATGATGTTATAAACTTCATTTCCTATTAGATGCATCTCTTAGTCTTGACATTTTTTGCCATCTAAAAATCAAACCTTTAACTCGTGTCTATTGCGACTCTTTCCCTTACACCTAGATTTTCTTTAAAATGATTCTTTTAAGTCTCATTCCCAGTGGCGTTTTGGCGTTCCTAGGTGATCATTGGCCAAGTACTAATTAGACCTATTGTTGCTTACCTTTGCTGATCCAGAAACTAAATGTTTAGCAAGCACACAACTCCGTTACATTCATCAGAGCTAACCAATCCAAGTGCCAAGTAGATCGTTGTATAATTTTCCTGATCTAACTATTAGTAATGCCACATACAAGCTGCATTTACGTAGAAATTTATAAGCAAATACTTTCTAGCTTACTGTGCCATCAATTTGTATTTTATTTTTATTTCTATGAACTTATGTGTACCATTTAACCATTTGCATAGTTTTCTTTTAGATTTTACTTTCAAAAACTATTTTCAACTTTGAGTAGGCTATATTATTGAGAGGAATTTGTGATTTTAGGATGAATTAATTCATGGAAATTTGGTTTTAGACTGAATATAATTATACTCAGAGATCTGTGTATTTACTGGGTGTTCACCTGTGCATGAATTCAGTGGTTGAAAATTCAAAGAAAGATTATATCTGATCATTTTATAGAACTGTGGTCGTTACCTTTGATATAGTGACGGACATAAGGGTATTATCTATCATAATTTCAGAGATAGGATTAACATCTGTATGGTAATACCAGAAATTACCTTCATGGTAATCAGGTGGTCAAAGATATTCGTCTATGTGATGATAAGAGTAATTTTAATGATAAACCCAAATTAATGGTAGTTACATTATGACTTTAATGATAAACCCAAAGGTAATAAGTTTCATGTAGTTATTACAATGATAAATCGACAGATATTGATTGTTACATTTAGTAATTTTAATGTTAGATCCAAAGATAACACTAGTTACATTTAGTAATTTTATTGATAAATCCAAAGTTAATGATAGTTACATTTAGTGATTTTAATGAAAGATGATTAGAATTACTTTTATATTCATAACTCTTTTACGGATAACCATGCATTTTCATTTTACATATGATGGGTACATTAAAACTAAGTTGGGTAGAACTTTTGCACCTGGTAGGATTTTTTTATAGAGCTCGATATGAAATTATAGTTAAGAGCCATTAGACAGAAAAACTAGTATTCAGATTTGATAGAAAAACCAACTAGCAAACCGTCTTAAGGTGAAAGATTATATTTATTTATCATTTTAAAAGATAGCCGACACATAAATAACATGTTTTTAAGTCGCTTACAGGATTTTTCGGCCAAAAATGCATTTGCGATTTTTTAATGCAATTTCACTTTCAGTTTGAAAGCTACAAACAGTTTGAAAGCTTCCTGAGATACTATTATTCAAGTTGAAATTGCCAAACTTAGTGAAAAATATCCTTATGGGATCCTTTCAACATAAACATTTCCAATCTTTTATTTCAGTACAGTGTATTGTCGGTGAGGGGTAAAACTTAGCAAAATTTTCCCCCACCCCTAAAAACTGATTTTCGCTAAACCCATTAGGTGGCTCTAATTCATAGAATAATCGAGATATAGTTATTTTTTATATCCCCAAGCTTATCACGTTCCTAGCTAGGGTTATAAAAAAAATGTATCATTTAAAGAAGAGTTAACAGAAAGTTTCGAGCTCCACTTTCTAAAACGTCTTGTTATTCTGTCAATTCTGAATGCTAGCGTTCCAGCCTAATGGCGGTGAACTATAATTTCATATTGAGTTCTATAGACAAAGCGTACCAGGTGCAAAAGTTCTACCCAACATTTTTTTTTAATGTACCTGCCCATCATATGTAAAAAGAAAATGCATGGTTTGGCTGTAAAAGAGTAATGTACACAGACACCCCCACCCTCAGAGCCTGTACTATTACTCATTTTAATTATAGTTACATTTAATTATTTTAATCATAGATCCAAAAAAATTATATCAGTTACACAAGTAATTTTATTGATAAATCTAAGGATAATAGTAGTTACATTTATTGGCTTCAATGATAAAGTCCAAAGATGATGATAGTTACATTATAATGTTCCTCGAATAAGGATTGTCCTTTTTATTATGTCATATAAATTGAGTATTATCTTTATTGTGAATCGATCATTTCAGGGACAATGAGAGTGGAAACATCCTGGACAACCTGCTCTCTCGCATGGAACAATACGCCAACAATTTGGAGGCTCTTGTGCAAGAGAGGACAGCCGATTACCTCGAGGAAAAGAGAAGATGCGAGGAGCTTCTTTATCAGCTATTACCCAAGTGAGATCTCTCTCTCTCTCTCTCTCTCTCTCTCTCTCTCTCTCTCTCTCTCTCTTTTCAACAAAAGGTTTCGTTATCTATACTTTTAAACTATGCCAATTTATTCCATATGTCTATTAAATTTTGTATATTATTATTATTATTATTATTATTATTATTATTATTATTATTATTATTATTATTATTAACCAAGCCACAACCCTAGTTGGAAAAGCAAGACGCTACAAGCCCAAGGGCTCCAATAGAAAAAAATAGCCCAGCGAGGAAAGGAAATAAGGAAATAAATAAATGATGAGAACAAATTAACAATAAATCATTCTAAAATCAGTAACAACGTCAAAACATATGTCATATATAAACTATTAACAACGTCAAAACATATCATTATGCTCTCTCTCTCTCTCTCTCTCTCTCTCTCTCTCTCTCTCTCTCTTACACATTTTTTAATAAAAGGTTTCGTTATCTTTACTTTTAAACTATGTCAATTCATTCCATATGTCTTTGAAATTCTGTATATCAATATCTATATGCTCTCTCTCTCTCTCTCTCTCTCTCTCTCTCTCTCTCTCTCTCTCGGAAATTTTTCTCCAATCTTCAAGAAGGGACCAAATGAAGAACCTGGCAACTACAGACTTGTGTGCGTAACTTCAGTGCCTTGCAAATCTTTTTAATCAATTATAGTAGATTGAATAGTAGAACATATAGAGAAAGACAATCTCCTGATAGACAGCCAACATGGTTTTAGACAAAAGAGATCCTGTGTGACAAATCTGTTGGAATTTTTTCGCATGTTTAACATTTATGACAAAAGTAGGGCAATAGACATCATATTATTATTATTATTATTATTATTATTATTATTATTATTAACTGCTAAGCTACAACCCTAGTTGGAAAAGCAGGATGCTATAAGCCCAGGGGCCCCAACAGGGAAAATAGCCCAGTGAGGAAAGGAAACAAAAAAAATAGAATATTTTAAGAAGAGCAACAACATTAAAATAAATATTTCCTAAATAAACTATAAAGACATTAACATAACAAGAGGAAGAGAAATAAGATAGAATATTGTGCCCGAGTGTACCCTTAAGCAAGAGAACTCTAACCCAAGACAGTGGAAGACCATGATACAGAGGCTATGACACTACCGAAGACTAGAGAACAGTGGTTTGATTTTGGAGTGACCTTCTCCTAGAAGAGCTGCTTACCATTGCTAAAGAGTCTCTTTTACCCTTACCAAGAGGAAAGTAGCCACTGAACAATTATAGTGTTGGGTGAAGAAGAATGGTTTGGTAATCTCAGTGGTGTCAGGTGTATGAGGACAGAGGAGAATCTGTAAAGAATAGGCCAGACTATTCGGTGTATGTGTAGGCAAAGGGAAAGAATCGTAACCAGAGAGAGGGATTCAATGTAATCTATGTGGCCAGTCAAAGGACCCCATAACTCTCTAGCATTAGTATCTCAACGGGTGGCTGGTGCCCTGGCCAACCTACTACCTAGACTTTCAAAGGGCTTTTGACAAAGTCCATCAGTAAAGATTATGCTAATAGTTAAAATTAGAGCACTAGGCCTCTTGATGAGCCAGCTGAATGGATAGAAGATTGGCTGACAAACAGAAAACAGATAGTTGTAATCGATGGGGAAGCCTCTGAGTGAACAGCTGTTATAAGCGGAGTTCCTCAAGGATCCGTCTTTGGCCCATTGCTATTTCTGAATTACATTAACGACATAGATTTAGGATTAAATAGTAGAATAGCCAAATTTGCCAACGATATTAACTAGGCATAATGCGAACTCAAAAGACGTAGAAGCCTTGTGAGAGGATCTAATGAAGGCAGGAGAAGGGTCCAGGATATGGCAAATGCCTTTCAACTGTGAGAAATGCAAAGTTATGCGCATAGTTTATAGTAACCCACAAACAGATTACTAACTGCTGGGTAATGAATTAGAAAGTGTGGACCAGGAGAAAGATCTCAGCATTGTTATTAGCAAAGATTTGAAAGTTCACCAATCAGAGCATAAAAGCTGAAAAGAAAGTACAAAAACTAATAGGTTTCCTAAGAAGACAATTCAAATACAGAAACAAAGACACTGTACTACAACTGTATACATCACTATTAAGACCCCATCTAGAATATGAAGTCCAATTCTGGGCTTCAACTATTCAGAGGGATATAGATATACTGGAAGCAGTACAAGCTAGGGCCACCAAACTAGTTCCAACACTAAGGCAATTTGGATATAGACGGGGGATAGAACGTTTGTATTTATTTGATCAACAAACTCGACAAGTAAGGGGTCAGTTAATAAAGGCATTCAAAATTCTTGGGGGAATAGCAAATGTAGATTACAGAAATCTATTCACTCTTATCTCAAATCAGTCCAGAGGTAACGGATACAAACTGTAATTGAAAAGATACACCACTCATTAATTGTTGTAATTTCTTTAAAAAAAAAAAAAATACGTGAAACAGACTTCCAGTGGATGTAGTAAACAGTTACACGGTAAACAAGTTCAAAATTAAGTTTGACAAGATCATAAAAACTCTCTAGATGTTTAAACTAATCGCTCTACCCAAGAGATGCCTGAAAACTTTTAATCAATCAATCTACCCAAGTGCAAAATCTCTCTCTCTCTCTCTCTCTCTCTCTCTCTCTCTCTCTCTCTCTCTCTCTCTCTCTCTCTCTCTTTCTCTCTCTCTCTCTCTCTCTCTCTCTCTCTCTCTCTCTCTCTCTCTCTCGTCCATATGACGAGCAACTAACCTAAAAGTCTTTGTTTTCGAATATCTCATTACATTGAGGCATGGGAGGGATTCATCTCAAAAGTTTTAATGAACTTTTCGACTTTCATCAATAGTCTATTCCACCTGTGATCATTGTTACATACAGCAGCCTTTCCGCTCTCCGTCCAAATAGCCCCCCCCCCCCCCCCCCCCTTGCTAACAGGAGTTCAGAATAATCAGAGATGAGAATGAGTTCCTTGTTTTAGGTAATCAAATATATGGGGAGATGGGGTTAATTTATAAGCAATGTGTCAAGATTAACTTATTTTGTAAAGTCTATTTTGTTTGCAATTGAACAATTCAGTAGTCTTTGTTTAGAGGCAGAATTTATAAGAGGCAGAGTTTATAAGTATGAAAAATTTGATCGCTGGTGTGAATAAATGAATAAATTCCATATTCTCGGGATAGATAGTAATATATATATATATATATATGTATATATACATATATACATATATATATATACATATATACATATATATATATATATATATATATATATATATATATATATATATATATATATATATATATATATATACATATATATATATATATATATATATATATATATATACACACATAAGATTCCTATTCAATTATCATCAAAGAGAAATGCTGTAACTGTAGCTGATGATGCTTGTTAACTCATAATCGAGTCCTTTCACTGGATAGATAGTACTATAGTACATTAGATCCTTCTCTCTGGTTACGGCTCTTTTTTTCCTACACTTACACCGAATAGTCTGGCCTAATATTTCCACATTCTCCTTTGTCCTCATACACCTGACAACAAACAATTCTTCTATGTTCACGGGGTTTACTACTGCTCTGTAATTGTTCAGTGGCTACTTTCCACTTAGTAAGGGTAAAAGAGACTCTTTAGCTATGGTAAGCAGCTCTTCTAGGTGAAGGACACTCCGAAATCCAACCATTGTTCTCTAGTCATGAGTAGTGCCATAGCCACTGTAGCAAGGTCTTCCACTTTCTTGGAGTAGAGGTCTCTTGCTTGAGGGGACATCCGGGCATACTATTCTATCTTATTTTTTCAAATTTTTATAGTTTATAGGCTATATGAAATTTTTATTTTAATGTTACTGTTCTTAAAATATTTTATTTTAATTGTTCAGTATTTTTCTTGTACTTTATTTATTATTTTATTATTTTTCCTCTATTTTTCCTGTTATAACCCTTGGGCCTATATCATCCTATTTTTCCAACTAGGTTTGCTTAGCTAGTAATAATAATAATAATAATATTAATAATAATGATAATAATAATAATTGATACATCTCATATGTTAAGTAAATTCATAATTCTGTAGGATACCAACAAAATTACTGCTGTGTTTGTTGTTATTACTTCAAGTTGCATTCCTTTATTCTTTTATGTATATGTATATGTATATATATATGTATATATATATATATATATATATATATATATATATATATATATATATATATAATTTATAATACTAGTGTGCCCAAACCGTAAAAAATTACGTCTAAATATTTAGATAGGCACACACGCGAACAGATTCAACCCTCCTCATCCCTCCCCCTTTCCTAACTACAACATTCTGGCTCGGCAATTTGTGGGAGAAAGTGGTTTCCTAGTGTACCTCTTGGGGTACCCCCCCCCTCCTCCTGAGTGTGACAAGAAAGAAATAAGTATATATATATATATATATATATATATATATATATATATATATATATATATATATACATACACCAAGGCACCTCCCCAAATTTTAGGGGTAGCTAACATCATACGAATGAAAACAAAAATGGGGGAAACCTTTCCTCTCTACGCTCCTCTCAGCCTGACGAGGGACTCAACCGAGTTCGGCTGGTACTGCTTGGGTGCCACAGCCTATCCTCCCCTGTTATCCATCACAGATAAGGCTTCATAAGCTGAATCCCCTACTGCTGCTACCTCTGCGGTCATCCAAAGCAACTGGAGGAAGCTGCAGGGCATACCAGAACTGTGTCACAATCACTCGCCATTCATTCCTATTTCTAGCACGCTCTCTTGCCTCTCCCACATCTATCCTCCTATCACCCAGAGCTTTCTTCACTCCATCCATCCACCAAAATCTTGCCCTTCCTCTTGAACTTCTCCCATCAACTCTTGCATTCATCACCTTCTTTAGCAGACAGCCATTTTCCATTCTCTCAACATGGCCAAACCACACATTCATATCCACTCTAGCAGCTAAATAATTTCTTACACCCGTTCTCACCCTCACTACTTCGTTCCTAACCCTATCTACTCGAGATACGCCAGCCATGCTCCTCAGACACTTCATCTCAAACACATTCAATTTCTGTCTCTCCGTCACTTTTATTCCCCACAACTCCAATCCATACATCACAGTTGGTACAATCACTTTCTCATACAAAACTCTCTTTACATTCATGCCCAACCCTCTATTCTTTACCACTCCCTTTACTGCCCCCAACACTATGCATCCTTCATTCACTCTCTGACGTACTTATGCTTCCACTCCACCATTTGCTGCAACAACAGACCCCAAGTACTTAAACTGCTCTACTTCCTCAAGTAACTCTCCATTCAACATGATAGTCAACCTTGCACCACCTTCCCTTCTCGTACATCTCATAACCTTACTCTTACCCACATTAACTCTCAACTTCCTTCTCTCACATACCCTTCCAAATTCTGTCACTAATCGACTAAGCTTCTCTTCCAAGTCTGCAACCAGTACATTATCATCCGAAAACAACAACTGATTTACCTCCCATTCATGATCATTCTCGTCTATCAGTTTCAATCCTCGTCCAAGCGCTCGAGCATTCACCTCTCGCACCACTCCATCAACATACAAGTTAAACAACCATGGTGACATCACGCATCCCTGTCTCAGCCCCGCTCTCACTGGAAACCAATCGCTCACTTCAGTCCTTATCCTAACACACGCTTTACTACTTTTATAGAAACTTTTCACTGCTTGCAACAACCTTCCACCAATTCCATATAACCTCATCACATTCCACATCGCTTTCCTATCAACTCTATCATGCTCTTTCTCCAGATACATAAACGCAACATACACCTCCTTACCTTTTCCCAAGTATTTCTCGCATATCTGCCTAATTGTAAAAATCTGATTCATACATCCCTTACCTCTTCTAAAACCACACTGTACTTCTAAGATTGCATTCTCTGTTTTATCCTTAATCCTATTGATCAGTAATCTATCATACACTTTTCCAACCTCACTCAACAAACTAATACCCCTTGAATTACATATATATGTATATATATATATATATATATATATATATATATATATATATATATATATATATATATATATACAGGTATATATATATAGATAGATAGATAGGTAGATTCAGTATGTCGCCCTAGAATTGAACAGCATAAGATGGCCGTCTCTAGGGGAATGTGGTAATAATGCTTTGGCCTCCCACTGGTTAGGATTGTCATAGAATCTGCTGTTCAGGGATGACTATAATAGTCCAAGTTAAAAACTATAACCAAAGAAATATTGACTACCTCTTGATTGCCTGTACCCAAGGTCACATTTAATGCCTAACAAATGATTTCTTGTCCATTAATACTGTATTATCCTCTTTTCTAAAACCTGACTTACTGTATAAGGAATCAAGAAACTGACTATTTGTTCCGACGCTTTATACCAACCATTACACTCATTACAGTAGATATATATTTTGGCAATAACTGAAACCAGCTCTAAGCTTTTTTACAAGGAGTAATTACTCTCCTCTAGTTAATGGTGGGGAGTAGACTGACCACCCCACACACACTTGCACTAGTAACAAACCATCCCTTTTTATTTCTGCTTGGTGAAGTACAGACATTATCTTTCTCTCCCGTTTAAGAACAAATAAAAATTTCCCTACAAAATAAACTGGCCTATATGCTAAAAAGTGTTGTTTCTCTTTTATGGGTGTGTTTGCCCTTTGGGGTCAATAACCATGCGGGTTTGTCCCGGTATTGAAGGGTGCCATTGCGGCACTATCTTGTCAGCAGTGGACACTGATCTACATGATCTCAATGCCCTGCATGTAGGGATCACTCTTGCACACAGGAGGTTTCATGCAACAAGTGTCTGGAGTACACAAGGCTTAGTAGGCCACAGAAGAAGGCTAAGAGGGATTCTTTCCTTTACTTTACTTACTTTAAGGGCTGTTTTTTCTGGTCCAATACAGCAGGGGAACCCTACTCTCTACAGGACCTCCGCAGTTATTTTATCATGTTCATTCAAAAGCATTCAACATTTTGCACCTCATATTGCTCGGTTATTGTCAAATCCACACTATTAAAGCACTTTGAGAACAAGAAAATCTTCAGTTTCCTCTTGAAAGCCTTAATATCTTAAGTTTTTCAAATGTCTAGTGGGAGCTTATTGTATAGTCTCGGGGTGCATATTTAAAGGCTCTAGAGCCTACAGCTGACATATATGTAGGTTTGAATAATTTGAAACCATCTAACTATTCGTGTCAACATATGTAGCAATTCTCTTAGATATTTTAGACGTCCGGTTCTGATAACTTGATGGGTTATTGTACATATTTTAAACTCAATTCTTGCTTTGATAGGCAATCATTGTAAATTAATTAGTACAGGAATGAAACTTTCTCAGGGTGGGATACCTTTTACCAGTCTTGATCCTCTGTTTATTATGTTTTGTAATTTCTTAAGTTGCACTTTTGGTAAATTGTAGTAGATGGAGTTACAGTAGTCAATCCTAGTAATAACACAGTTTATCGAGTTAATCCTCGAAAGTCAGCTCGACCTAACTGCTCGGTCAGCTTCCTCTGGGGGTCGCTTGAGTATGAGTGGCGTCCGTTTGACACTCTGGGACCTCCACTACTTCCCCTTGAGAAATAGCGCTGGCCACCATCGTAGGAGAGGAGAGTCGTTTTCCAATGACGCACTGTGGCCTTCCTTGGGGCTAACAGGTTTTCAGTGTAAGGAAAGGCTTTTAGAATTCTTGCGGTTGGGCACGCGGAGTGAGCGAACAGCCTCCCCCTAAATTGATCACCATCTTCCTCATCGAGACTGTAGGTTGTAGACTGAAAGTCTCTCGTATACCTGGCTATCTTAACCTCAGCCTCTTCTCGCCCCAGCGTTCATTCTGCTTCAGCGTACAAGCGTGAGCTGTTGCTGAGAAGTACTTCTTGGAGTTACTTGTCTGAGGATCCTTCCTGGGGTGAACCATGGGACTAGCTTCGGCCACATCCCAAGGACAGTTCTTCTGTCTGGGTTCCCCCAGCCAGGGGGAAAGCAGAATGAGCTGTCCGCAGGTCCGCCTCCAGGTGTTGGGCAACTTCCTCTTCCAACAGAGTTACCCTTCATCAGTCATTGCTCAGAAATCTTCTCACTTGTGGCGAGAGCTGCCAACAGTGGCAACAAGTGTTGAACGCCCTTCTGTTTCTTTGGCAGCATGCCTTGCCAGCACTTCTGTGGCAGAGGCTTCTGGGGCACCTAACCTCCTCGGGAAAGTAGGTCAGTCGCCTTTGCATCTGCTCTCTACAGTGGCAGCTAAAGATCTTTTACTCTCAGCACCTAGACCCTCTGAATTTGTAGGTAATAGGTTGGCCAGGGCACCAGCCGCCTGTTGAGATACTACCACTAGAGAGGTATTGGATCCTTTGACTGACCAGAGCGTAATGCATTGGATCCCTCTCCCTAGTTACGGCTTATTTTTTCTTTGCCCACATTTACATTGAATAATCTGGCCTATTCTTTACATATTCTCGTCTTTCCTCATACACCTGACAACAATGAGATACTTAACACTACTTTACCCAAGGGGTTAATTACTGTACTGCAGTTGGTTCAATGTACTTTCCTCTTGGTAAGGGTAGCAGAGACTCTTTAGCTATGGTAAGCAGCTCTTCTAGGAGAAGGACACTACCCAAGACTAGAGAACAAGTGTTTAATACCCTTGTTCTCTAGTCTTGGGTAGTGCCATAGCCTTTGTACCATGGTCTTCCACTGTCTTGGGTTAGAGTTCTCTTGCTTGAGGGTACACTCGGGCACACTATTCTATCTTATTATTTTTTTTCCTCCTCTTGTTTTTTTGAAATGGTGTGTTGAGCAGGCTTAATAGAAGGGCCATGGATGCCTGGTGGTTTATCAAGAGGTTGTCTTTTCCTTTTTCTGATTCTTTTTCTTCTCAAAAAAAATCCTTACTGTCCTCCCTTCAGTTGAAGTGGCTATCCTGGAGGGTATTTAGCCTTGCATGGTGTATCGGCTCCTCCATGTTGACCAGTTTTTCCGACTTTATACTATAGTCTATGGGTATCATCAATCACTTCATTTATAATTCTGTACATATTGTTTTTGTTATAATTCTTGTTAATCTAGTTTTTAAGTATGATGTCTTTTTTTATTTCAATTATTTCTTATGCTGTCTGGAGACATTGAGCGAAATCCGGGACCAGTACGTCCTAGATTTCGTCAATGTCGTCTTCTGTATTACAATATTCGTGGTCTTCATGCAAATATCCTAAACCTTACAGTTGCGTCCGGACAGTATGATATTCTTTTGTGCTCAGAATCTTTGGTTTCTAATATGAAGCACTCATCTGAGCTCCTTATAACTGGTTTTAAGAAGCCAATAATGTTGAAACGTGATGCCATCCCTAGGGCCAGGGGAATGGCGGTGTATATTAGGACTGAGTACCCTGCTTCTCATAAGTCCTGCTATCAATGTGGATGTCATGAGATTCAGGTAATAAAAGTTTGTGGCAGGCATAACAACTTTTATTTGTGTTCGATCTACCGAAATCCAGACATGGATGATTCTATCTTCGATTGTCTTCTTACCATTATGGCTAAGATACAAGATGATGATAGAAAGGCTTCTTTTGTCTTTGTTGGTGATTTTAATGCTCACCATAGGGAGTGGTTAAGTTCTATCTCTCCTACCGATTGCCATGGCTTAAGAGTTTTAGAATTTGCCTCTGAATCAGGCTGTGAGCAAATCATAAATGAAGCTACTCACAGGTCTGGTAATTGCTTGGACCTCGTATACACTGACTCCCCTGGTGTTATAACTAGTAAGGTTGGTTCTCCAGTCAGGACATCTGATCATGGCTTGATTTCATTAGTAGTGATGACTTAGCAGCCTGTCCCTGATATATCATACTCTTGTAAAATTTATATGAAATCCCAAGCAGACTGGAATGGGATTTTGCATGATCTTTTGTGCTTGAATTGGTCACAATTATATAGTAGTGTAGATCCTGTTGTCCCTTTGAATGAGAATCTAGTCAACATAATTGACAGGCATATCCCTTCTCGTGTGCTAAGGTACTGAGTGAAGGACAAACCGTGGTTCAGTGATGATTGTAGACATGCTTATTTGGAGAACCAGGAGGCCTATCAACTTTGGAAGGGTAACAGATCAGATTTAACCTGGAACAACTATACTCAGCTTCGAGCTTTTGCTCAGAGAGTTTATGCCTCAACTGAAAAGGAGTACAATTTAACCATAAAAGAAACCCTTTCTGTTACAACTCAGGAACATAAATGGTGGTCTACCCTTAAATCTGCACTCTTTGGTTTAGATGCAACAGTTCCTCCTTTACTTAAACCAGATGGCTCAGTCACTCACTGTCCAAAGGAAAAGGCAACCCTTTTGGCTGATGTTTTTGACAGTAAACAGAGTAATGAAAAACTTGAACTTCCTCATTCCTGTTTTCCAGAGGCTAAACTAACTAGTTTAGCTTTTCGATCTCGTGAGATTAAAGCTCTGTTGATGGACCTTGATGCTTATGGAGATGTAGACCCAAATGGTATTTTTCCATTGTTTTTTTTATAAAGACAGCAAATTTCTTAGCTCCAAAGTTATCTGTTATTTTGCGCAAGTTGGCAAGAAGAGGAGCTTTTAGCACTTGTTGGAGAATTGGTAATGTTACTCCTCTATGTGAATGTGTTTGTGGTAGCTCAAGTCCCACTGATTACCGCCCAATTTCCATAACTCCCATATTATCTAAAGTTTTTGAACGTCTTCTGGCAAAACATCTTAATAGGTTTGCTGAAGGTAATCATCTATTTCCTAGTTTGCAATTTTGTTTTCGTAAAGGCCTTGGAGCATGTGATGCCCTTCTTACAATCTCCAATGCTGTACAGAAATCCCTTGATTGTGGTCAGGAAGTTCGTATGATTGGCCTTTATTTTAGTGCTGCCTTTGACCGTGTTCATCATGAGGCCCTTGTTTTCAAACTGAAGCAGTTGTGAGTGGGTGGGTCGTTTCTTAGCATTATTATTGATTTTTTAAGTAATAGATCTCAAAGAGTTGTTGTTGATGGGCACCATAGTGAGTATAGGAATGTGATATCCGGTGTTCCACAGGGTAGTGTTCTTGGCCCATTACTTTTCATACTATATACACATGACATGTGGTTTGGCCTAGAAAACAAGCTTGTTGCATATGCAGATGATGCTACCCTCTTTGCATCAATTCCATCCCCTGAATGTAGATCTGGGGTTGGTGAATCCCTTAATAGAGATTTAGCTAAAATTAGTGCATGGTGCAAATTATGGGGTATGAAGTTGAATCCTTACAAAACTCAAAGTATGATTGTAAGTAGGTCAAGGACGGTGGCTCCTCAACATCCGGGTCTCAGTACTGATAATGTTTCTTTAAATTTGTATGACTTTTAAAATTTTAGGTGTGATTCTCGACAGCAAATTTACTTTTGAGAAACACATTAGGTCTGTGTCTTCTTCAATTGCACAAAAAATTGGCTTATTGAGAAAGTCTTACAAGATTTTCGGTGATCAATCTATTCTGAAGAAGTGTTTCATTTCTTTCATTCTACCTTGTTTTGAGTATTGTTCTCCTGTCTGGTGTTCAGCTGCTGATTCTCATCTTAATTTGTTGGACAGAAACTTATGGTCTATTAAATTTCTTATTCCTGATTTAGATATTAATCTTTGGCACCGTCGTCCAATTAGTTCATTATGCATGTTGCATAAGATTTTTCATAACTCTGACCATCCTTTACATTCAGATCTCCCTGGACAATTCTATCCTGTTCGTAATACTAGGCAGGCAGTTAAATCTAATAGCCAGGCCTTCTCCATCATGAGGCTCAATACTACACAGTATTCCAGAAGTTTTATTCCAGCAGTTACCAAGTTGTGGAATGATCTTCCTTATTGGGTAGTTGAATCAGTAGAACTTCAAAAGTTCAAAATTGGAGCAAATGTTTTTATGTTGACCAGGCTGACATGAGTTTTTATAGTTTATATATGACATACCTGTTTTTGACGTTGTTAATAGTTTATATAGGACATATCTGTTTTGACGCTGTTACTGTTTTTAGAATGATATATTGTTAATTTATCCTCATCATTTATTTATTTCCTTATTTCCTTTCCTCACTGGGCTACTTTTCCCCGTTGGAGCCCTTGGGCTTATAGCATCTTGCTTTTCCAACTAGGGTTGTAGCTTGGTTAGTAATAAGGATAATAATAACACCTTGGTGCTGGTAGGGTCAGAGCAAAAGAGAGACCTGAGTTGGTGGTTGTGAGACACCAATCTGCTCAGGGGATTAGACCTTCTCTCTCCTCCCCCAGAATAGTTGCTCTTCACAGATGCTTCAAAAGAAGGGTTGGCATTCACCTGTTGCACCTCACCAATGCCGAGCGACAGTGCCCCATAAACAATCTGGAAATGAGTGTAGCCTTTCTAGGCCTCAAGCAACTCCATCAACTCCTTTCAGGGCACTCCGTAGTGCTGATGAGCGACAACACCACAGTAGTGTTACACATAAACAGGCAAGGAGGTACTTTTTCACAGCAACTTAGACAGCTAGTTGTATAAATCCTCAGATGGACGGAACACAACTCGGTAGCCTTCTCAGCCCATTTCACCCGGGCAAGAAGAATGTGCTGGCAGACAATCTAAACAAGACTCAGATAGTAGGCTCCAAATGGTCTTTGAAACAACAGTTAGCCAACCAACGACTTGTCTGCTCCCTGGTACTCGATCCACAGATGGTCTGGCAGGATGCCTTTCAACATCATTGGGACAGTCTGGATGTCTATGTATTCTCCTGTTTCTGCCTAGTAGGGAAGCTTCTAAACAAGGTCAGGACATCTCAAGACCTCTGGATGACCCTAATAGCTCCACTCTGGCAACTTACAGAATGGTTCCTGAATATTTTGCATCTGCTCACAGAGGCATCAAGGGAGCTCTCTCCACTTCCCAATCTAGTCAGACAACCCCACGTGAAGATATTCCATCAAGCAATTCCATTGCTTCGTCTTCATGTCTGGAGGTTATCCAGCAATTCCTCGGTAAGAGTGGCTTTTTGAGACCAGTTGCCAAGAGAATGGCAGGATACCTCCAGGAGCAGTCTGCCGCCATGTATCTGGCAAAGTTGTTCGTCTTTTTTGGAGAGTGTTGTGGACAAGATATCACTCCCCTAATGCCTCTATTCCAACGATAGCGGAGTTTCTGTTGTACCTCAGGGAGGAAAAGCTCTGTTCGGTGTCACCGGTCTAAGGGTATCGCTCGGCCTTGAGCCTTGCTTTTAGACTGAATGGCGTTTACATTTCCTCTTCGATGGAATTGTCTCTCCTCTTACGGAACTTTAAGCACACATACCCTCAGTCAGAGGTTAGACCTCCTCATTTGAACGTGGGGAAACTACTACGTTCTTTGTAGGAGTACCTTACAAACCTCTTCGTCAAGCATCAGATGGCAACTTGACACTGAAGCTGGTTATCTTGCTAGCACTGGCCTTTGCAAAGAGAGTCAGCAAGCTACATGGTCTTTCCTACCACATCACCCATTCAAGGATGTTGGGAGGTGACACTCAGTTTCATCCCTGTCTTTCTGGCCAAGACTCAGAATTTGGCTGTAGCGAATCCTCAATTTGGGCCCTACCAAATTGAGTCTCTCCAGTCTGTAACAGATGATCCAGATTAGCTATTACTCTGGCCTATAAGAGCACTTAGGAAATGCCTGCCAGAACTACCCTCAGATCAGCAGGTTCTTTGTGAGCTCGGGGAGAATAAGAAAGGAAGGTCACTAAAAAGTCTCTCTTCCCCGATCAGATAGGTGATCAACAGAGTCATACAACAAGGCTCCTCACATTTAAGACATTAGCATGTCCCTGGCGTTTAAGAAGAATTTCTCTGTGATGCATGTTATACAAGTGGGCATATGGAAACGACAAACCACATTGACTGCCCACTACCTGCAAGACATAACCCGCAGGAATCTCCAAGTTCCTATGATGGATGCACAAAACATGGTCAATAACCCCTTAGCTCCATTGTAGGACAAGAAGCTGTCAGTTGAGGACAGATGTTACCCACGAGTAAGTCTAGAATGGGTGTGCAAGTGACTGACCACTTCTATTTCATGCTCCCCTTTCTTGGGGCTCAACATTTGAAGAAATTGGCTAGCTCTGTAAGCTAACCTCCTCCTAACTGCAGGTGGGTACTTTTGTACCTTGTGTTACCTGATATATGAATGTTTACTTATGTCCCCGTCCTCCAAATGAGGTGGAGTCAGACAGTATCTTCACTTAAGGAGTTAACTTCTGCAGTGGCTACTTTTCTCTTGGCAAGGGTAGAAGAGACTTTTTAGCTATGGTAAGCAGCTCTTCTAGGAGTAGGACACTTCAAAATCAAATTATTGTTCTCTAGTCCTGCATAGTGTCATAGCCTCTGTACCATGATCTTCCACTGTCTTGCAGTAGAGTTCTCTTGCTGGAGGGTACACTAAGGCACACTGTTCTTATTTCTTTTCTTCTAGGTTTTTATTAAGTCTTTATAGTTAACATATGAAAGATTTGTTTTACTGTAATGTTATTACTGTTCTTAAACATTTTTGTTTTAATTGTTAATTACTTCTCTTGTAGTTGGTTTATATCCTTATTTCCTTTCCTCACTGGGCTATTTTCCCTGTAAAAGCACTTAGGCCTGTAGCATCCTGCTTTTCCAACTAGGGTTCTAGTTTAGGAAGTAAAAATAGTAATAATATGTGCAGACTTTAGCACCTGAATTACGCTTAGATGGTCAAGTCACATTGCTAAATTCTTACACCTTGCACAGATTGCTCAGGCTGTTAACCCCGAGGGTTGATGAGGTGTCAGGGTAACTTCTAAACAGCTCATGCAAAGCAAAGAGTATAAACCCCAGGGCAGTCACCAGCCAGTTGGATTTTGGACTCCCACCTACCATGGAGTGAATCTCCACTATAAAGAGCTTAATGGTTTGTACATAGTGTCGGGACAAATAACATTTGGAATTAATTTGTATTTTTCCAAACTATAGAAACCTGGAGCTCTTTACACATACAATACTGGGCCGACCATCACCTTCCCCCAGAAGTTTTGTTACTAGTGCAGGTGTGAGCAGGGGGGGTTAGTGTACTCCTCCGCCCCCCCCCCCCCCTTGCTAACTAGCGAAGATTAATTACTCCTTGTAAAAAGCTTAATGGCTGGTTTAAGCTACTGCCGAAATATATCTCCACAGTAAAGAACTCTTAAATTTGTATAATTAGGAAAAATACAAACCTTTCCAAATTTGTCGTCCATGTACAATATTTCTGGGTTGACCTGTGACGGCCGGTGAAAAGGGTCCTTCTTTACACTTTTCTGATATAAACCTTCCAAATATACCAGAGAAAGATAAAAGCATGGAATGCAGAGGTTACTACCCTCGCGCGAGCACCTTGTGGGTGTCGTGTATAAAGCAGGGGCGTGTGAAAACCACTATTCACAGGCTGTCTTCCATTTAGATAATTCCTTCATCAAAGGCCCCAGATACCGCACTTGAGCCACTCCACCGACGCCCGACGCGAGCGCCCTCTGAGACATCCTTCTGTTTTGGACTTGCTAGCTTGGTCTTAGATTTTTGTGTTCTCGGTGTTTTCACGTTAAGTGGATTATTTTCATCATGGCCGAAGCTCCAACTTCACCAATACCAATGTTAAGTACCATAGTTTGTTTTGACAGCTCTTTGCAGTACCGGGCAGTTGTACTCTTCCCAGTATTGTGTTGTTTTTTATTTCGACCGGCTTGGCCTTCCGCGGTGTCGGCAGCCATTGTTGTTTTGATTTGCCTCGCTGGGAATTTCATGTTAGTCTTGCCCATTTGGTACGCTGTCAGTTAGGTTCTTGGTTAAGTCACTGGCCTTACGCCTTTTTGAACCATTATTATTATTATTATTATTATTTCCTATGGTACTTTTTGCTAGCAAGTCCAGTCTGGACGAACAAGAATAGTGTTCTGGCTTTATTATAGTTTAGTACCCGCCCTGAGAGGCGTTCGTCAGTGGACTATATCCTTTTAAATTTTGTTAGCGCAGACGTTATTCTTCGTTTGTAGTCTTGTATTTGACGTTACAATTTTATTGTTATACTTATATCATATTATAGTGTGCTTAATTAGGTTCTTTATAGTGTAACCACGAGAGCGAGAGCATGGAGTTCTCATTTTCTGTCGCTACAGTCACGAGTTACCCTTTCTCTCGTTTTCTTTCTTAGCCTCGAGTAGGAGAGGTGGATTTCCCGTTTTCCGTGATCACGGGTATATGATATTTTACGATTTATTTTATGTGGTTACTGTTAATATAGCTAGCGTTATTAATAGGTCCTGTTCGTGTGTGAGTCATTGTTTTGGGCCAGCTTTATGACGCCACCTGTTCCCCTCGTAGGTCCGTCCTCTCCCCGCTACGGCTTGGGAGTAGGATCTGAACATTCATCCACTCCGCCTTGAGTTCTACTCCGCCATGAGGGATACTCATTGAGATTGGAACCTATAGTTATATATCATTTGGAGTGCAACCCTCTGGCAGGGCCTCATCCCCCCGGTGGTCCCTTGCACCCAGACTCCGGCCACGGCCATATCCACACAAAATATTCATTATTAATCACAACTTATCTATTCCGGACCTTTCACCGGACCTCCGGCTTCACCGGAGATCACCAATACGCTTAGCAATGATGTTGGCCTTAGCTTTTAGCTACTGCTTGTATTTTATAATTTATTTGGTTACGGGCCTATCACTGAATCCTCGACCCTGTCGGAGGTTCCGCAGCTTACATTAATTTATTTTATTCTTATTTCAATATTTATAGTGATACGGACCCATTTTCGATTGCTCCGGCACACTCTGGTGCAGGAAAATTGTATATTCAAAATATTTTGATATGGAGCTCCGGCTCTCATTCATTGAACCATTCTATGCACACATATTTCATGCTATCTAGACTCTGTTAGTAGATCTTAATCCCTTACCAGAGTCTCAAGGAACATCCAGACTTATGTCTCCTTTCTTTTACAGAAGGTCCGCTGCGCTGCCAAGGGCTGCCCAGCCTCTTTCAACGATCCCGTTGGACATGACCTCTGCCGGTCGCATGCACATTGCGCTATCTCCTTTATTCGGGAGCCGGGACAAGCCCCATACATGGTGTGGTTCCCGGAATTGTGCACGCTTTGTTACGAGTGGTCCTCCTTACTCCTGAACGATGACGTAAGTTGGTTTTCGTTTTGTTCCTTTTATCCTTTGGCGATGATGTAATTTGTTCCTTAATTATGTATACATCGCTTATTTCGGAGAACGATCCTTCTCCTTCATCACTAATCTCCTCACCTCTTTCAGGCCGATGATGAATCTCTTCGGTCGGCAAGAGCTGCTCTTCGTCCTTGGGTGTCGGGCTTCGGCAGGAATGCTCCGTCTGGCGCACCCTATCTCCTCGACGGAGACATGGCCTCCCGACTCTTCCCAGGCTCTACCACTGCAGCAGTCACTCCGGAGGCGGCTGCCCCTTTAATTGAAGCGGTCAGAGCGACCATCCCCACGGAAGACGAATCTCTTTTATCGGGGGGACGTGTCAGCTCTGGATTTAGACATCGAGCCCATGGACGAGCAGGTAGGTGGTGTCGAGTTGGTGGAAACCTTTTTATCTCCTACTCCTTCTTCTACCTCTTCCTTTCTCGGCTTTGATAAGCCTACGGCTTCTCCTCGGGATCCCTCCGTCCCCATACGACCCAAGGTGAAGCCACTCCGTAATCATAAGTCAATGCCTAGTTCAGCTTCGCTATTGTCTACGTCACCGGTCCCCGGACCCTTGACTGCTCCTGATATCCCTGGTACTTCTCGTAAAACCATAACTTCTAAGAAGTCGAAGTCCGCCAAGTCCAAGGCTTCGTCGGTGGGTGGTTCTCAGGAACCCTCCTTATCTTTCGACTTAATCAGGGACATGATTAAAGAACAAATTCAGCAACACTCTGGGGCTATGACGGAGCTAAAAGATATGGTGGCGAATCTGATCCGCTCCGGAACTCAGATTCCTCCGCCTTCAGCCCCAGACGCGTCGAAGTTACCCCCCTTCGATAAAAACAACCCTTGGAGGTTTGCCTTGCATGCTCCTTACTTAGAGGGTACCCTAACTCTAGATGGCATAGGCACCCGCCCTCTAGAGGACCTAGAATTCTAGCCCCCGGGGCTAGAATTCCCATTCAACGGCTTCGTCCGTCTGAAGGAGCATGCCTTGGTTAGAATGGACAAGGTACCGAAGGAAACGGTGATATTTCCAAAAGAACAGGCCCAAGCTGTCTGGGCCAGGACTCTATCAGAATGGGGGTGTACCAACTCCAAGCTCACCCCACACAAAGGTGCCTACACTATTTTTACAACGGCATCGTCCATTACCATTACCTCTGACAATACAGGCCGTCAAGGAAGGCTCTGCCATGCCGGCTCTCAAAGAGACGGACACCACCTCAATGCTCATTCCGAGTACCTCTGCCACCTGGGATGACGCTTCTTCTACCTTCACGGTAGGGAAGCTAGACCCAGACTGCGCCTCTACTCTTTTTTCTGAGAAGCTTCCCAGATTACTAGAGAATCTTCTCAAGACCGAGTTTGAGGCACGTAATAGGTTAGCTAGGTCCCTCCACTCCATCACCTCCGTTAGAGTCCCTAGCCTCTGTTTACCCGACTGAAACTTTGTTCAGGGTTTTCACAAAGAACCTGCTTCTGTCCTACCAAGTTGACCTCCACGACTTCTGGTCGGCTCGGGTTAGCTGCAGGAAATACGTTCTGGCTGAGGCTTCTATCAGACATGAACCGAACAGGCTGATAGCGTCCTCCTGCTGGGGTAAGAACCTATTCCCTCAGGATGAAGTTAATAAAGTTCTTCAGGACGCTGCAAGGGCAAACCAAAATTTGCAAGTAAGGTGGGGCCTCACGACCAAAAGGAAGATCGAATCCCAAAAACAAACTTTCTTCAAGAAAAAGCAGAGATTTACCCCTTACAAGACGAACCGGGGTCACTACCACCAATCGGCGGTTCCCCACACGTCAACACAGTCTTCCTCTGCTTCGACTTCTCAGCAACCGGCTCTTCCTCAACAGGTGGTCTACTTCACTGCTCCCCCAGTTACACAACCCAACCCCATGTCTTCTTGGTTGTCCTCCCCTGCATACAACCCTAGCTACGAACCCTCCGGTTCCTTTCGTGGACACCAGAGAGGAAGCTACAGAGGTAGAGGACAGTTGGCGGACCTAGATCAAGGGGTGCCCGGGGAGGGAAGTGACCTAAATTCACTCCCTCGCAATGATATGATCCCGGTAGGGGGGAGACTTTATCACTTTCGAGACCATCGGACCTTCAGTCCATGGGCTCACAGCATAATATCCAAAGGCTTGGGTTGGAAATGGTCACAGGGATCTCCACCTCCACTAGTGACCTTCTTCCGGAGACCCACTCCCATCCTGAAAGAGTACACCACAGAGTTACTCAAGAAGAAAGCAATCAAACGGGTTCGATCACTGAAATTCCAAGGCCGCCTATTTACAGTTCCAAAGAAAGACTCGTCGGCGTTGAGAGTGGTTCTGGACTTGTCAAAACTAAACTCTTACATTCTCTGCGACAAGTTCCGTATGCTGACTATCTGTCAGGTACGGACCTTACTTCCCCGTGGGGCCGTCACCACCTCTATCGATCTTACCGACGCCTATTATCATGTGCCAGTAGCTCGAAACTTCTCTCCTTGCCTAGGCTTCCGCCTAGGCAAGAAAGCCTTTGCGTTCAAAGTCATGCCCTTCGGTCTCAGCATAGCTCCCAGGATATTCATGAAACTGGGAGAGACAGTGCTCGAGCAACTCAGGAACCAAGGGATACAGATCATCGCCTATCTGGACGATTGGCTCATTTGGGCTCGGTCGAACTGGGAATGCAACAGAGCTACGACGAAGGTAATTCGATTTCTCGCCAAACTGGGATTCCAAGTCAATCTCCAAAAGTCTCGCCTACAACCATCAAGCCGCTTCGAATGGTTAGGCATTCGGTGGGACCTTTCAAAGCACAGGCTCTCCCTTCCTCCCAAAAAGGTAAGGGAGATAGCTTCCAAGATCAGGAACTTTCTCAAACACAAACAGGTGTCCAGAAGAGCTTTAGAAAGAATCCTCGGCCTTCTCCAATTTGCTTCAGTAACAGATCTCCTATTAAAAGCCAAACTCAAAGACATCAATCAAGTTTGGAGAAAGAGAGCTACAATACCTTTAAGAGACAAGATCTCGAAGATCCCCTCTGTCTTAAAAATGAGACTACGCCCATGGTCCGAACCGAGGAACCTCTCCAAATCGGTTCCTCTGCAATTCCCCCCTCCACAAGTGACACTTCATACAGACGCGTCTCTGAGTGGCTGGGGGGGTTACTCCCAACATCAGATGTTTCAGGGCTCTTGGTCACCCGCCATGAAACAGTTCCATATCAATGTTCTCGAAGCCATGGCAGTGTTCTTGACCCTGAAGAGAATCTCTCCTCCGAGGTCGTCCCACATCAGAGTAGTCTCAGACAGCACAGCCGTAGTACACTGCATCAACAGAGGAGGATCCAAGTCACCCAACCTGAATCAGGTCCTGGTCACTATCTTCGCCTTGGCAGCAGACAAGAACTGGTTCCTGTCAGCAACTCACCTAGCAGGAGTCCAGAATGTGATAGCGGACTCACTTTCCAGGACGAAACCACTGTAATCGGAATGGTCCCTAGACATAAATTCCTTCCGGTGGATACTCAGGCTGGCTCCGGGCCTCCAGGTAGATCTATTCGCGACTCAACTGAATCACAAACTTCCCTGTTATGTGACCCCAAACCTGGACCCTCAGGCTTATGCCATGGACGCATTAACCCTGGATTGGAACCATTGGAAGAAGATTTACCTATTCCCTCCAGTGAATCTTCTAATGAAAGTTTTACACAAACTAAGTTCCTTCCAAGGGGCAGTGGCCTTAGTAGCACCTCACTGGCCAAAAAGCAGTTGGTTTCCTCTCCTCCTCGAGTTGAAACTCCGTCCCTTCCGGATCCCATTCCCCAAGCTGACCCAAGTAGTCCAAACTCGGACTGTGTCAGATTCCTCAAGGATAGCCAAAACCCTAACTTTGTGGACTTCATGAAGTTTGCAGCTCGTAGAGATGCGAACATCGACCCGGAAAATGTCGTCTTTATAGAATCAGACAAAAGGGACTCTACAATTCGTCAATATGATTCGGCCGTTAAGAAACTAGCAGATTTCTTAAAGAATTCAGACCATACTTTTATGACTCCTAATTTAGCCATCTCCTTCTTTAGGTTCATATTTGACAAAGGCCTAGCAGCTAGCACTATAACCACCATCAAGTCAGCTTTGAAGAAGGTCTTCCTTGTTGGGTTTAACATTAACCTAGCAGATTCCTATTTCTCATCTATTCCAAAAGCATGTGCTAGGCTTCGACCTTCGGTTCGTCCACAAAAGGTCTCTTGGTCTCTGAACGATGTCCTCAAACTTGCGTCAGACACGGACAATGAATCCTGCTCCTATATCACTCTTCTTAAGAAGACTTTATTCCTAACAGCTTTGGCCTCGGGTGCTAGAATCTCAGAACTAGCAGCTCTCTCACGAAACTCAGAAAACATAGATTTCCTCCCTTCAGGTGAAGTACTTCTTTCTCCAGACAGAGCTTTCCTAGCTAAAAATGAGGACCCACAAAATAGGTGGTCCCCTTGGAAGATTATTCCTCTTCTCCAAGATACTTCTCTGTGTCCAGTCACTACTCTCAGGGCCTTTTTAGCTAGAACTGCCACCCGCTCGTCTGGCTCCTTGTTCATCACAGAACAAGGAGGTACTATTTTCATTCAAGGCATTAGGCAACAAATCCTATACTTCATTAAACAAGCTAATCCAGAATCATTTCCCCATGCTCATGATATCCTGTCAGTAGCTAACTCCATCAATTATTTCCAAAATATGGATTTTGATGACCTTAAAAAGTACACGGGTTGGAAATCTCCTATGGTTTTTAAACGCCACTATCTAAAGAACTTACAGGCCCTTAAATACCCAACGGTTGCAGCTGGGAGCCTCATCTCTCCCCATTAATCTCTTGTTCTTCTTTTCATCCATCTCTCCTCTTCTCCCTCCTACCTGCCACTCGCACCACGTCGCCGCTCTCTTTGGTGGTTCGTTAGCCCTAAGTTTATTCCATGTTTAGTTCCTATGGTTATTAACTGTTATTGTGTTTACCGTAACTTTAGTGTTGGGTTATTCTTAGCCATGTCAGTTTTGTTGCATATTGTGCTCTGATACTCGGATGCTTCCTTATTATCATGTTTATTTAGCCTTACGTTCACTATGTCCTTTGGCTAGTTTGTAATTTATGCTTACTTACCTTAATATAATATATTATTTTCCTTACATGGTGTTTATCTCTCTCCTCATTAGGTTACTATTTATTATTGGGCTTGGAAGGCATTCTCTGGTACATTTTCACCGGCCGTCACAGGTCGACCCAGAAAAGGGATTTAGACGAAGGAAAAATCTATTTCTG
>NC_090761.1:41919670-42009670 GCF_036898095.1 Palaemon carinicauda
CCTGATGGAAGGTTCCTTTTTGGTAGCTTCCTTGGGTAAATAACTACTAAGATATTCCCAGAGAATTTAACCTCAGGTTATCACAGAATTCTAACTTCTGGAGCGAGTATCCTAAAGGTTTCCCTTTAAGACATCGTATATCAACAGGGGACGCATGTATTAACGCGCCACATAGCTATCTACACCCCGAACAGAGTTAATGCTTCGGTGTGTAAGGGCTGAGAATAGCTGGGAGCCGTTCCATAGCTAATCTCATTCGTGGCTACTACTGATACTCGAGACGTAAACAAACGGGCGCCATTGCTTAAATGACGTCACGTCCGTCTTTATCCTTTGTTCAGTAGCTCGCCCTACTTAGACGGATTTTCCCTGTGCTTTACTTATCGCTTTGCATCTACGTAATGTCGCTACCTTCAGCCTCGCCTTCTTCTGGAAAGTTGAGTACAAGGTTCCAGTATTGTTTAGTTAAGCTCTGACCGTAAAGTAAATATTACTTTCCGAGATAATTGCTGTTTTGTGGCAGAGCTGTGCCTCTACCGGACCCGCCATTTTATGGCGTCGTTGTTGTTCTGCATGCCTTATTTAGTTAGCCTCAACAACGCTTCCGGCCTTATTTACTAATCGATTACATTAGTTTATTTAGTCTTCATAGCTAGGAACTTTTATATCGTGTTTCGACGCTTTTTATCGGTCATCGATTGACCTCATACCAGTCGGCTACTATAGCCCCCAGGCCAGAGCGCCTATATATAAGTGTTCATGCATGATTTTATTAGTGATCCTAGGCTAAGTTATGAAGATAGTGGCATTATTTTACAATACTTTCGACCGTGATGCAAGTGTTTTTTCGCCTTCAGGGACCATATAGGGGATAGGTTAGTTAGTGTCCCTTCCTAACCTAACCTACTTGTAGGACCCCTATATGCTTCCTTCATCCCCTGCCTTGGCATTCCCTCTGTTTAGCCTTGATTCCCTTTCTAAGTAGAGGGATCAAGTGTCTAATGGAGTATTCATCGCCTCTCAGTCCTCCCTAAGGGAATGAACCCCCCTTAGGGTTGCGTCCGAGAGTGAGGAAAGGCTAGCCCTTCCTCTATGGCTAGGAATAGTCTATGACTGTCCTGCGATAGCGATATGTCTTCTATCTTTCCTAGTTCGGGGCTCTTAGCCCTGCTCTAGGTTAGGTTTTGGAAGGTTACTCTGTCCCCTGCTGAAACTGTACCCATGCACCGTTTCAGCCTGGCTGCCTTATCTTAGGTTAGTGAGTGTCCTCCCTTTCCCTAGTGGCCGCTCTGGTACAGAACCCCTTCCTTGGAAGACTCTTCTCTTCTCCCCTCCCCACCTATCTCTTGTATAGCCTAGCCTACACTTAGGTTAGTCTATACCCATCTGTCCCCTGTCCTACAACTCCTCCTTAGGGTGGAGTGATAGGGCTACCTTGAGCTTCCATGTGCAGTCCGCTCTGGTACATATACCCTTCATAGTGTCCTATGGGGTTAGCCACTGGATGTGTTCTGCATGTGGAGGTCTCCCCCCTCTTGGGTGTCCCCTAGCCCTCCCTTGGGCTACCCTAGCTCCCGGTCCTCTGTGACCCCTGCTCCTGGGTGATAGAGCCTGCCTCTATCATGGGTACACCCTCTCAGGGGGGGATGTCTGGGAGTCCATGACTGGACTTCTTACATCCCTCCCCCTGTCTCTCTCACTATCCGGGTGCCGGTCCCTTGCCGCCTCCACTGTCGGCGATACCCGCCTCCTACCTTGGTGACTCTCCCCTACCCTCATGCCGCCAGCCCCCCCCCGCTTGCCGGGGGACTGTCGACCGCCGCCGGCTCCCGCCGACGGCTCTCCTCCTTCCTCCTAGCTTCGCCGTCCGCCTGCCGGTCGGCCACCGGAGTGCCGGCATCCACTGCCGGCAACCTGGTTCAGCTATAACCATCCTTGTCCCAGTCACCAATCCGGCATCCTCCGACTGCCGGAGCTGCCGCTCCTCCGCCGGCGTGCCGCCGTTGTGCCGGCGGCCGCCACCCTGGTTTTACTCTTGACTTACATTTTGTCTGTTCTAATGCCAGAAACTCTGCTGGAGCGGCCTCCAGCGTGCCGGAGGTCTGCCGGAACCTCCCGGAGGCGTCAAGACTACTTGCACCCCCTTCTACTAGCTATCACTTGTATACTGATAGCCCTACACTGCAAACAGATAGCCTGTTTACACTCTTTAGATCAGTGCCTTGGTACTGTTCTATTAGTAATCATGCTGTCTCTTTGCATTCTTCAAAATTCCAGCATGCTGCGTGCATCTTAGCGCGGCTGGTTGCCGGAAGCAGTTACCATAAGGGACCTGTTAGCCCCCTAATTTGGGACTGAGTGATCTCAGTCCCAAACTTGTCCTTGGTTTTTTCCATGGAATTCCATTGCCCTGTGGAATTTTAAGGAATACTATCCTGTGCCTTCGGTCATCTCGGATTATCCAGGGATAAAGCTTGCGGTAGCCAGCCGGGCGGGATGCATGGAGTATGTTTTCTTTACTACTTCAATCTCTATGCATCACACCCTTTTCTTTAAGTTAAAATTAATGATTAATCTTAACTTAGCTTAAGAACCACTCTTATGACTCCCCCCATACTCATTTTCTCTTTCTTCCACAGGAGGAGCAGATGAAGTGTGACTTCGACTTCTGCGCTGTGAAACGCCCGCACTTCTACGGGCATACGGCTTGCAGGACTCACGCCCCTTGTGCTAACAAGAAAGGGGATCTGAAATTCTGGGACCCACTGAATTGTACGGTCTGCCAGGCTCAACTAGTTGATGCCTTCCATAACCCTCCCTCAGCGGAGGTCAGGGACACTTCTCGGGAGAAGCTACGCAAGTGGGTGCGTGGCTTCCAGAAGAATGCCACCGGACCGTACCTGGCCACTGAAGAAATGAGGTCACTCCTGTTCCCTAAGGCCTCCCCTGATTCAGTGGTACCCAAGGATGTGATCCCCACTGTCCAAATTACAGTGGAACCTGATGTTGTCATGGCCCAGTCCATGCACGAGTGCCGCCTGGATTCCGAAGATGACGAACATATGACGGATGTCTCGGAAGACACGGAGAAGACCCTTATGGCTCAAGGAGCTGAAGATGACGAAGACCAGGTGGAATACGCCGAGTCGGAGCAAGAGGTCGCTCCTCCTTCCATCTCCGCTCCTACTCCTACACCGACGGAAGTATCTATCCCGTCTACCTCCACGACCCCGGATCCCTCTTCATCCACTCAAGAAATGATCCGGTTGATTAGAGCCGTCATGGACGACAGGTTAAAGGAGAATCAGGAGTTCATCAGGTCCATGATGGGATCCAGAGAACCGAAGAGGATTTCGGTTAAGGATCTCCCCGCTTGCTCACATGCCAACCCATGGAGGTATGCTGAGCATATGGTTATCGCGACCGGCAGGATCTTTGTCAGCGACAAGATCGGCACGGTCCCTTTGGAAGACGTGGAGTTCTTCCCAAACTTCGAGGCCTACCCGGACTGTTACGTCCGACTTCGTTCTGAACCTGCCTCTAAAGAAGAGACCGAAACGAAGGAAGAGATAGTGTTCGATCTCGCGAAGGCCCAGGCTATGCTAGCCAACACGTTCAAGAGTAGGGGTTTTACCTGCTCTAAGCTTCCGGCCCTGAGCAAGAAGCACCCTACTTATGTCGCACCTGAAAATGCGGTACTTCCATTCTTGGAAAAGGCCTTCACTGCGTGCCTTAAAGCTGTGGAAGAGGGGAAAGCCTGCCCTGCACTGGAGGAGTGCAGACCCTTCTCCATAGTCACTCCCCCTGACGCTCGACACTGGAAGGACATCCAGCATACGTTCGTCGTGGGAAAGCTAGATCCTGACGTCGCCGGACGTCAGTTTAACGAAGACCTCCCTAAGCTCAACGATCACCTCCTTCGTCGGGAACAAGATACGAAGGAGAGGCTCGCAGCATCCATGTCTCACCAAGTCCAACTTGAAATTATGGCTTGTGACACCAGAGTACCAGACCACTACATGGTACTTTCCAAATCCCACATGTCAACTGTGATGAAGGACTTGTACCACTTCATGAAGGCTCGGAGAGCCTGTCGTGAATTCGTGTTCGCAGGTGCCACTGTGAAACACGAACCCCGGAGGCTGATTTCCTCCAACATCTGGGGCAAACACCTCTTTCCTTCTGACCTTGTGAAGGAAATCACCGACAAAGCCGCCACGGAGAATAGGAACCTTCTCCACAAGTGGGGTATGTCAAGGAAGAGGAAACCCTCTCAGGACGACGGACCTCAACCTAAGAGGAAGTCCTCAAAACAGAAACCCCAGCAACGTCAACCAAGACGTCAGTTTCCGGGACCCGCTACCTCCCAAGTGGCAGCTCAGCCACAACAGACCTTTCAATTGGTCACCCAACCGGTGTTGTCACAGTCACCGGTCTTCACCCCTGCTTTCGAGCAACAGACAACTACCTTTCGTCCCAAAGGTAGAGGCTCAAACAGAGGTGCAGGCAGAGACGCGTCTCGCCGTCCCTCCAGAGGCAGAGGAGGAAAGGGAGCTAGCGGCCGAGGCAGCAAGCCCTCGGGACACCAGAAGCAATGAAGTGCTTCCGGTGGGAGGAAGACTCCGCCAATTCCAGGATCGTTGGACCTTCGATCCCTGGGCACACAGCATCGTCAAGAAGGGTCTAGGCTGGAGTTGGACTCAACCACCCCCAACATTCCAGCAGTTCTTCCAACAATCAACCCCCCTTCTGGAAGAATATGTCCTAGATCTCTTGAACAAGAAGGTGATAAGGAGGGTAAAATCCACCAGGTTCCAAGGAAGACTGTTTTGTGTCCCCAAGAAAGACTCCGACAAACTCAGAGTCATTCTGGACTTATCCCCCCTCAACAAGTTCATAGCGAACGACAAGTTCAAGATGCTAACTCTTCAACAAATAAGGACCCTTCTGCCTCGAGGTTCCTACACGGTCTCCATAGACCTGGCGGATGCCTACTGGCACGTTCCAATGAACCATCACGCTTCCTCCTACCTAGGATTTCGACTCCAAAGGAAAAGCTACGCCTTCCGGGCCATGCCCTTCGGCCTCAATGTGGCCCCTCGGATCTTCACAAAGCTGGCGGACGCCATAGTACAACAGCTCCGCCTCCGAAACGTCCAGGTGATGGCCTACCTCGACGACTGGCTAGTCTGGGCTCCATCGCCCGAAGATTGTGTAAAATCTTGCAACAAAGTCACCCAGTACCTAGAACACCTGGGATTCAAGATCAACGAGAAGAAATCTCGCCTCTCTCCAGCTCAGAAGTTCCAGTGGTTAGGAATCCAATGGAACCTTCAGTCACACCGCCTTTCCATCCCCCAGAAGAAAAGGAAGGAAATAGCAGGGTCTGTCAAGCGACTACTGAAATCCAAACGAATTTCAAGACGCCAGCAGGAACGAGTTCTAGGCTCTCTACAGTTCGCCTCAGTAACAAACCCAGTGCTTCGTGCACAGCTAAAGGATGCCGCGGGAGTCTGGAGACGTTCTGCATCCATCGCTCGAAGAGACCTCAAGAGACGGCTCCCAAACAGACTTCGACTTCTCCTCAAGCCGTGGTCGGAAGCAAAGGCCCTGAAAAGGTCCATTCCTCTTCAACACCCTCCTCCATCACTCAACATCCACACGGACGCTTCGCTGGAGGGTTGGGGAGGTCACTCCCACCAAAAACAGGCTCAAGGCACCTGGTCTCCCCTGTTCAAGACGTTCCACATAAACATCTTGGAGGCCATGGCGGTCCTTCTAACTCTGAAGAAATTATCCCCGCCTCCCTCGATCCACATTCGTCTAACCCTAGACAACTCGGTGGTAGTTCGTTGTCTCAATCGCCAAGGCTCAAGATCGCCCCAGATAAATCAGGTGCTTCTCCCAATCTTCCGTCTGGCAGAGAAGAAGAAGTGGCACCTGTCTGCAGTTCACCTACAAGGATTCCGCAACGTGACAGCGGATGCTCTATCTCGAACAAACCCGATAGAGTCGGAATGGTCTCTAGACGCAAGATAGTTCTCCTTCATCTCTCACCAAGTCCCAGAACTTCAGATAGATCTCTTCGCAACGAGCGACAACAATCAACTTCCTCGGTATGTGGCCCCGTACGAGGACCCCAAGGCAGAAGCAGTGGATGCCATGTCACTGGACTGGAACAGATGGTCCAAGATCTACCTGTTCCCTCCCACCAACCTTCTGCTGAAAGTCCTCTCCAAACTGAGAACCTTCAAAGGGACAGCGGCCCTAGTGGCTCCCAAGTGGCCCCGGAGCAACTGGTACCCCCTGGTCCTGGAGCTGCAGCCCAAGCTGATCCCTCTCCCGGGCCCAGTTCTCTCCCAACAAGTACAGAAGTCGACTGTCTTCGCTTCATCATCGAAAATCAAGGACCTTCATCTCATGATTTTCTCTCCCTAGCCGCAAAGAAGAGGTTTGGCATCTCAAAGAAAAGTCTGGACTTCCTAGAGGAATACAAGACCGAATCCACAAGACGGCAATACGAATCATCCTGGAGGAAATGGGTCTCCTTCGTCAAGACAAAAAATCCTAAAGAAATCACAATTGATTTCTGCATGTCCTTCTTTATTCACCTTCATGGACAGGGATTAGCAGCCAATACGATTTCAACCTGCAAATCAGCCTTGACCAGACCAATTCTATATGCCTTCCAAATTGATCTGTCCAGCGACATCTTCAACAAACTACCGAAAGCATGTGCTCGCCTACGCCCAGCACCCCCACCGAAACCGATCTCCTGGTCATTAGACAAGGTGCTCCATTTCGCCTCCAACTTGGATAATGATTCATGCCCTCTCAAGGATCTGACTCAGAAAGTTATATTTCTCTTTGCTCTTGCTTCGGGAGCTCGAGTCAGCGAAATAGTGGCATTATCAAGAGAGGAAGGACACATCCTGTTTACCGATACAGGAGACGTTACCCTCTCCCCTGATCCGACGTTTCTCGCCAAAAATGAATTACCCACCAAAAGATGGGGCCCCTGGAGAATATGCCCCCTGAAGGAAGATGTCTCTCTATGCCCAGTAGAGAGCCTCAAGGTCTATCTTCGCAGAACTTCGAACTTTGGTGGAGGCCAACTCTTCAAAGGAGAAACATCGGGCAGCGACCTGTCACTGAAACAATTAAGAGCGAAAATCACCTACTTCATTCGCAGAGCGGATCCTGACAGTACACCCGCCGGTCATGATCCTAGGAAAGTTGCATCATCTCTGAATTTCTTTCAGAGTATGGACTTTGAAAGCCTTAAAAACTTCACAGGCTGGAAGTCCTCGCGCGTTTTCTTTAAACATTATGCGAAACAAGTGCACGAAGTCAAACATTTTGTGGTAGCCGCAGGTAGTGTTATGAAACCTGCACCTAACTCTGCATAGAACAGTGAGTTACTTGGGACTCTAACTCTTCGGGTGCCTATGTAGACCCTCGAGCGATACATAGTGATGTCGAAAACACTTAGTGCTTTTATAACTGTTCTTATCCCAGGTGAAATGTCATAGTTGTCACACAAGTGCCGCATGCCCTGAGCATGATGTGTTTTTAATCAAAGACTTACGTTCCTCGAGAACGAGTGCCTACTAATAAACTTGAAATTCCTTTTCAGATTCAAGAGCAAGTCTTTATTACTATGTACATTATAATTACTGTAAATGAACTTTACTTATTGCTGCAATTCATTTAATTTCTGCATTTGTGAAATAAAATTTCTATTTTATTACCTGTGCGTCTCAATCAGCTCCTACTTACTATGAAATACATGCCTGTCATAGTTTTATTATCCCCTTTTCCTTATGGTTATGGAGAAATTAAGATACTAACTCTTAATTTATATTCACTCTGATTATGTAATGTTCCAATACGAATACTTACTCTTCATACCCTGGAGATGAATCACCCTTCTCAGCACACAGTGCCCAACCACCACTGGTCTGCTTTTCAGAATGTTCCTATACGAATACCAAACATTCGGCTTCGTCTCCAAGTTCTTCAAGTTCTTCTATCAGGATGAATAGCCCTTCAATACCACTTTGACGTCGGCATGGCCCGTGGGAACTTCACTGCCAAGGGGGGCAGGATGATTCTTCCCTACGGTTCTTTACCAAGATTACTATGCTAATTTGTCAATGCCTTGGCACTTAATAATAGGGGAAAATCTACCACGATACATTGATTCTCTGGTATTCTTCCATCAGGACGCCATGGCTTGAGCCCAAAAAACGGATTTTGAGCGAAGCGAAAAATCTATTTTTGGGTGAGATAGCCATGGCGTCCTGATGGACCCTCCCTGCTACTTCGTCCAGTTTTTAGGTCCCACCCTGCTCTGCTGTATCATGGTGATGGGCAAGCAACTGGCTTCAGGATAAAGACGGACGTGACGTCATTTAAGCAATGGCGCCCGTTTGTTTACGTCTCGAGTATCAATAGTAGCCACGAATGAGATTAGCTATGGAACGGCTCCCAGCTATTCTCAGCCCTTACACACCGAAGCATTAACTCTGTTCGGGGTGTAGATAGCTATGTGGCGCGTTAATACATGCGTCCCCTGTTGATATACGATGTCTTAAAGGGAAACCTTTAGGATACTCGCTCCAGAAGTTAGAATTCTGTGATAACCTGTGGTTAAATTCTCTGGGAATATCTTAGTAGTTATTTACCCAAGGAAGCTACCAAAAAGGAACCTTCCATCAGGACGCCATGGCTATCTCACCCAAAAATAGATTTTTCGCTTCGCTCAAAATCCGTTTTTAAGCGAAGTGGAACTACCCTACCGTTAGTTAGTGGAGGGGAGGGTAAGCAGCCATCCCGGTCACACACACACACTCTTGTAATGTTTCATCATCTTTTTTCTATTGGCTCGGGGAGGTAGACATTCACCTCATTCTCCTTTTACCTGTTTTACTGGCCTTTGACTTTTCTTATGTTTTTCTCCTTGTATTTCTATATCTATTTCAATATTTTTGTAATATACATGTATATATATATATATATATATATATATATATATATATATATATATATATATACATATACATATATATATATATATATATATATATATATATATATATATATATATATATATGTTTAAACATTCTCTTTATTTTACAGTGAGAATGTTGCTGTTTTCAATATCAGCATAGTGGAGCGATCTCAAGGGCGAAGAAAACTTTTGTTAAGGTCTCTTACCCTATGATGCCGGATGATGACCTCCCTTGCTTCTCTGAGTGCGGCGACCCGGCCTCCACCTTAGGGGAGTCGTCTTGTGTGAATACTCCTCAAGAGCATTTTCTAGATTTAAGTTTTCTTTCTCAAAGTAGCAGCTCCTGTAGTTCCTTGTTACCAAAAATACAATCTTATCCCTTATCATTCAGTCTTTGTCTTGAAAATTACTTTTATCAGCCTGAACCTTGAGTTCTATCATAAATTAATTGAATGGCTGTTTGTATGCAATTTTCCGAAACCTGAAGGACTGTACAGTATTTTTTTACTGGTATGAGGGCAACAATACTCTTCTAATATCCTAATTACGTTATCAGGATTGTCTTTCTGTTCCTCTGTTTCAAAATTAAACTGATCAAATATTTCTAACATTTATGGTCCTGCTCAATAAAAAGTGATGGCAACCCTTGTTTTCTCAGGTTTAGAAATAGCGTGCTTGCTGTCATATAAATGTCCACTTGTCCTCCATTTTTATAAGGTATCAGCAATATTAACATCTGAGGGGTCTAGCGGCAGATACAAACAAAACACAGGTTCAGCCATTTTTGCAAGAAATGTAACAATTGCCCTTTTTCTTTGAAGTCTTTAAAACTGCTGCCACCATGTTGATTTCCTTTGATGATAATATAAAAACTCCAGATACTTGCGTGCTGTACTTTACAGTATTCCTTTTCCTTTTAGATCTCTGTATACACTGACTAACTTATTTATAGTTTACAGTATAGTTATAGTAAACAAAAGATAAATATCATATGAGAAGTATTACAATAGATTGGTTATTTACAGTGAAATACAGTAGTTAGATTGTTTTAAAATGACAGTATGTACACAAACAACTAAACAGTTAGTTACCATAAACAATGTTCATCTTCATTAGCCTGCAGAAGCTTTTCCGCAGAACGACTAGGTTCAAGGCAGAGGATGGCAATAGTGCTTCCTTCCTCGAGATGCACTTTCTACCAGCAGTGGTTACATCTTATATGTCACCGTTTCACTCTGGTCCGTCAAGCCTGCATCGGTCTCTGTCGAATTCAACCTCTACAGGGGCAGCCAGATCGCAGGTGCTTCAGTATAAGGGATCTTTCTTTCCTCTGGTTCCCTATGAGACCCGGGCAGGAGACGGCCCTGAGAAGAAGGTAGATAGATGAGAATCTCATCTGAGGCGTCGATCTTCTCGTTTTCCTTCCCCAGATTTGACGCTCCCTTCAGATGCATCAAAGAAAAAGGGGGGGGGGCCTCATGCTGTACACTCATCCTCTGACCAAATGGTATTGTTATTTAAATCTCTTTGAGATGCAATCTTCCTGTTTTCGGGAAGAATCTCCTATAGTGCCAACAGATGTTTGTCTATTTTCCCCGTCCTCAGGATAGACAGAATTCTCCCGGGGGAATTGGACTCTTTCATTCCCCGCCATCGCTTTTTGAAGCATCCCAAATCGTTGGCAGTCTCGTCTCACTAGAAGACTACTCGCCCATCAGACTTGTCTCTCCAGCAAGACTTGTCTTGTCCAGCAGACTCATCACACCCAGCTCACGCGTCTGCAACCTCTATCGGAGATCCTAAAAGAACTCCCTCCACAACACGATCTACTCTTACAGCCACATGTGAACATCTTTCACAAAGCCGTAGCTTTGCTCTGGTTTTACTCCTGGAGACTATCTAGGTCCTCCTCCTCTCAGAGAGTCCCCTTTCCTCAACAATTGCGAAGAGGATGCCAGGATACCCGCGAAAATTGTCGTCTTCCGTCTATGTCAAATTGACTATTTTCTATGTTTAGGGTCGTGGAAGGGTTATCTCTCCCCTTGTGGCACCACCATTTCATTAATAGCAGAGTTCCTCATTTACCTTCGAGAGGAAAACTGCTCTCAGTCTGAGCGATGAAAGGCAAAAATTCTTCCTTGAGCCTCTCCTTCAGACCGAAAGAAATTAATCTTTCCTCTACGTTGGTATTGCCTCTCCTGATAAGGAATTTCGAGCCTACCTGCCCTCAGTCACATAGGAAACCTCCATGGGACATGAGTCACTTCCTTCGGTCCCTGAGGGTGGACCCCTGCGACCAAGGACTTCAAGTAGCAGATCTTCACCTAATCTTGAGGACAGGTCTCCTGCTTGTGTTAGCCTAGGCCCAGAGACTGCATACCCAAGGAGCCGCCTTCTGCATCTCTCATTCACGGTTATGGGTCTGGTAATACTTGACTTTATTTCTGGCAACTCAAACCCAGATTCAAGCTCTTAGTATTGAGAGTCCTTTGTAGCGTGGCTTATGATCCACATCAACGGTTACTATGCCAGGGAAGAACTTGAGGTACTACCTCAATGAAACTACAGGAGCTCGCCCCCGAGTGTCAGCACTCTTCGTCAGCCCGGGGAAAGTCAAGAGAAGGATCACCAAAGTCACGTTCTCAGCTTGGATTCACAATATCACGGAGCGAGTATTGAATTCAGATCCATTTACTCATAGATACACCCTTAGCATTTAGGATAACTACTTTGTGATACATGCCTTGTCACCAGACGTGTGAAAGCTTCAAATAATCTTCACACCCACTTCCTGCAAGATTGATTGATTGATTTTAAGTTTTCTGGCATCCTGATTCCTGTAAGACGTGACCTTCAGGAACATGGAGGCGCACTCCATTTTCCCAGTGGTGGCTACACAATAAATGGTTTATAACACCTCAAGTTCCTAGATGGACAAGTAGCAGATTGGGGAGGGCAGAGTCTAACCATGGTTAAGTCTGGGATGAATAACAAAGAATGACTGGCTCTTTCTTTCTTTCATCTTCCCCGTGCGGAGTAACAGCATCTACGGTACTCTATAAAACTGGCCTCCACTGTCTGCAGGTAGAACCATTTCTATGGTGTAACCTGGTAAAGAGAGATATACTTATGTCCCCATACCCGCGTGGCGAAGTGGGACTGGGTAATGTCTATGGTTGATTCTAAGATTCTTGTTTCTAAGTTTTCTTACTTAGACTAGTCACACTGCTAGTATACTGTAATATCACACATTCACATAGATTGCTCAGGCCACTAAGCGTGCCTTGTACAGATTTTTTTAACGAGGTATCGCGGTTTCTCCTAGTTATGTGCGGAGCAATTACGGGAAAACCTCGGGTCAAAGAACTGCCAGTTGGTCCAGCTTTCCACCCTCCAAAAAAGTGAGTCAATCCCTATAAATAGCAAGGGTTTGCATAAGTGTTGGAACAAACTACAAATTTTGGAGTCATTTGTATTTTTCTTAACGATACAAACCTGTAGCTATTTATACAAATTGGCCCACCATTACCTGTCCCCCAAGAAGTCCTGCCTGCAATAAAAAGTGATGAAACACTTGGGTAGTTCCACCTCACTTAAAAGTCTCTATGGTAAGTCTTCCAGCTTTGCCAAAAAATAATCCCTATAAATAGCTACAGGTTTGTATTATTAGGAGAAATACAAATTACCTCCAAATTTGTCTCTTTGACATTTTCCCTAGTTTCTAATATTCCTTTCTCAGATTTTAGCAGTGGGAGCTTGACACATTTGTTGTCAGTAAATATTACTACCTATAAACAAACAATATTTGGGTGATGAACTGAATTTAAATCAGTTGATATGTATTCTCAACATAATCTTTTCATTACAGTGTGCTGCATGTTATTAGCTTTTAAAATTTGCTATTGATTACTGTTGCATTAATCCATTAATCATATCAGTTACACCAGGAATTTATCAAGAAAACCTGTCTAGGTATTTATTTGGATAGTAATACTAATATTTTTCATATTTTGAAGTTATGCTGTCAGTGAGCATAATAATTCTAGCTATTTTCTTCTTTAATAAGATATTTAAATAGTGGGAAATGCTTTCTATTGAACATTTATCTATATCATCTACCTGGTAGCAAGTTCCATACCTTAATTTCAATGGTTTCTAAACTGTTTTTGGCAAGGGATTCATAAGCTAGTTGATAAATGTTACTTAAACAGGTATGTTCTCTTTCCATTGCAAAATTAAATGCCTTTCTATTTCCTTATTATTGCACTTCATAATTAACAGGTTGAGACTATTGGAGATGCATATATGGTGGTTTCTGGGCTTCCAGTCAGAAATGGCACTCGTCACACAAGAGAGATTGCAAGTATGTCACTAGCACTTCTTAGGGAAGTGGAAACTTTCACTATCCGACACAGGCCTGAAGATAAGCTCAAGCTAAGAATTGGCATGCATACAGGACCTTGTGTAGCTGGTGTCGTAGGCCTAAAAATGCCTAGGTACTGCCTGTTTGGTGACACGGTTAACACTGCCTCGCGTATGGAGAGCAATGGTCTACGTAAGCATTACTTAACCCAATATTGCATGTTTAAAACTGAAATTAATAGTTTGTGGACATCTTGTAGAGACTATAGCTATAAGTTGTGCATTAATAATGAAAGTAGCATGCTATTGTAAATTCTTTATTTTCAGTTCATTTGATGCTGTAAATCCCTTTATAGAAATTCATGCTAATTATGTCTATCAATTGATCATTCAAAGTTTTGGTGACAGCCCTTCTGCTTAAATTTTGTTTCTAACAAGACTTAAATTTTACTCTTATTCTTGGAGTATTAAATGAAAGCTTGTTTCACTGCAGCTCTCAAGATACATGTGTCGCCAGCAACCTATCAGATGCTGTCCGATCACTACCCGTCCTTCAAGCTCGAATGTCGTGGTGAGGTTGATATGAAAGTAAGTGTTTTCTCCTTTAGTTTTAATTCTTTCATTCTACCTTGTTTCGAGTATTGTTCTCCTCTCTGGTCTTCAGCTGCTGATTCCCATCTTAATTTGTTGTACAGGAACTTATGGTCAGTTAAATTTCTTATTACTGAACTAGGTATTAATCTCTAGCACCCTCGTTCATTTAGTTAGTTATGCATGTTGCATAAGATTTTTCATAATACCTGACCATTATTTACATTCAGATCTTCCCAGACAGTACCCCCCTGTTCATAATACTAGGTATGCAGTTAACTGTAGTAGTCATGTTTTCTACATATTGAAATAATTTTTCATCTCTGATAGATGGCATTATTTTTTCATAATTGATAAAGCTGACCTGTTTATTCATTTCTTACATTTATTATTCAGTACCTTTTATAATATATAATTTGAATTAGTTATCTCATCATGTAATAATTTTTACATAATTGTTTGACCATTTAATTGATTAATTTCTTTTCAAAGATAATCAGTTCTTTATTGTAAAGATTTTCACAGACCTTATACAGTAGTTATTTCTCTGAGAGTTGGTTAGTCATCTCATGTAGCCGTAGTATTTAAAGCTAGTACTCTTTGATTCTCGTGGAAGTTGGAAATTTGTTTTACCACCTCAAGTAGCCTTGATTATATCAATGAACTTCATATTTGTTTTCTTTCAAAGCTTGCCTTATATCAACATTAACCCCCAAAAATAAAATATTTATCTCAACATTAACCTCAAAAAATAAAATATTTAATTTACTGTTTACTTTCAAACTAAGTTTTAGTATTGAGGCAATCTTGCAGCTAATTCCAATAGTTATGGATTGAGTATGCTGTTCCGTCTTTTGTCTTTCAGTCTACTTCGTTCTTGTGCTATAATGTCAGCTGCATGTCTACTTCGGTTTTGTGCTATAAAGTCAGCTGCATGTTTGTTAATTTAAGTTATTAATGATTTTAAGAGAAGTCTTTTCTTAGTTTTTTTTTTTTTTTTTTTTTCTTTTGTGATTACTGTATAGATTTTTTAAGGAAATTATTTCTGGCTGTTCATGACCCCTTCTCTTTTGTGATTTAGAAAATTGTTTTAAGGATCGCAAAAGCTTTTCTGTACTTTTCCTCATATGGAAAAATATGTCCAAATGTTTACTGACCTGGTTGAAAATTCAAAATTGTGAAAGAAAATTAACTGTAAGTCCAGCGCAAAATCCAGAGAAGACAAAGCTACTCGATTATAGCAGGGATGATGAAGATAATGCCATTCCAGCGATAAACTAATTTAGCTTTGATAGTGATAAGTTTCTGAAGCTCTTATCATCCTTAGCTGCTTTTGTTGAATCTAAAAAGTCCAGTGAGTCTTTGAGCAAAGGCAGAAAGAAATTCTAACCTAAACTACCATTTCCAATCCTAGCCTAACTCCTCAATTTTTGCCTAGTGGTTTTAGTGCACCACTTAGTAAGGGTTCTGATGGTGTACAGTGCGTAACAGAATAGGGATTGCCCAAAATCCTTTCTGGTCTTTTACACTACTAGATTGCGAGGCAGAAGACATAGCTGCGTAGCCTACATTCTAATATCCCCTCTAATTTAATATATGAATAGCATGACATACCGTATGATTCCTTTAAAGCAATCTATTTTTGGGTGAAAGAGCCATGTCGTCCTGATGGAAGTTCCTTCATTAGTAGCATCCTAAGTTATATGTGACTACAGTGATATATCCCAGAGAATTTACCGAAGGTATCCAGAATTCTAACTCCTGGAGCGAGTATCCCTTAAATTTCTCCAAGGGATATCGCGTAAGGACGTATCTTGACACATCTCGTAGCTATTTACACCCCGAATAGCCTTTCACTTCGAGAGGGAAAGTAGCAAGAAAATAAGAGAGTCGTTCAAGAGGTAAAACTACTCGACTCTCCTAATGTACTGTAAATAGTTCGGCCATCCGCCACCGCACGGAGCCACCAAACCATTCTCCGTAGCTTTGTAAATATTACAGTGAACCCTCGTTTATCGCGGTAGATAGGTTCCAGTCGCGGTCGCGATAGGTGAAAATCCGCGAAGTAGTGACACCATATTTACCTCTTTATTCAACATGTATATTCAGACTTTTAAAACCTTCCCTTGTACGTAGTACTGTTAACAAACTACCCTTTATAGTACAGAACACTTAATGCATGTACTACAGAACCCTAAACTAAAACAGGCACAAATATTAAAGGCAATTTTATATCATGCGTTTCCTAAACACGCTAAAAAGCACGATAAAAAATGGCAACCAATGTTTTGTTTACATTTATCTCTGATCATAATGAAGAAACAAACTGGAGGTAGAGCTTTGCTTATTACCCAGACATATTTCCCATACTTTTCCCTTAGAACTACATCGCATCTTCCTACTTTAGATATATATATATATATATATATATATATATATATATATATATATATTTGTGTGTATATATATATATATATATATATATATATATATATATATATATATATATATATATATATATATATATATATATATATATATATATATATTTATATGCATACACATATACATACCTACATATATACATACATACATATATACATAAATACATGCATATATATATATATATATATATATATATATATATATATATATATATATATATATTACTGTATATATGTGGGTTATGGAAAAAATCCGCGAAGTGGTGAATCCGCGATGGTCGAACCGCGAAGTAGCGAGGGTTCACTGTACAGCTACAGTACCAAAAGGGAAGGATTAACATCCTTTTACTAAAGGAGGGTGGGTCTATCAGGACGACATGGGTCTTTCACCCAAAAATAGATTTTTTTTTTGGGCTTAGGCCATGTCGTGCTGATGGAAGTTTACCAGAGCAATAATGTATCTGTGGATTTAATAGTGCCGTTATCTCGAATTGACTATTTCCTAACCGGTCACAAAGACCAAAGACACTTGATGTTAGCATAATACATCAATCAACTGAGCATACCATATGCCAGCTCTTCCTGCCCCCTACAGGGAAAAGTCTGTATAGACTCTAGGAAAAAACCCGAGATTGTGAGTTCAAAGAACAACAAGCAAGCATTAAGTATATTGTGTCGTATATACGTAAAGCGTAGTTTGTACTAGAGTTCTGAATAGAGTACTGTACCTCCCAGGTCTGGATCAGACAGACGTGTTTATGTTCACGTAGGAAACGTAATACAGTAGACATACATAGCACAACCAAACTTACCTGATTGCATGGTAAGGGAAACTTTGTCCCACATGGTCCATAAGAGGATCAAGAATACTCTGAATATAATCTACAGTGATACCTCGGTACTCGACCATAATCCGTTCGAGATCCGTGTTCGACCTCCGATTTGTTCGAGTACCGAATTTTTTTTCCCCATAAGAAATAATGGTATATATTCTATTCCGTTCCCAAGCACTCGAACAGGCCCAAAATATTAATAAAACGTGTACCTAAACAACAATAATTATCTAAATGTGTATGAAATTGGTCAGAAAATCCTATAAAACAATTTTAAACCATTTACTGTACTAAAATAAAACAATTTTAAACCATTTTCTGTACTGTAGTGAACATACCTTTGAGCAGCGGTTCGATGGCATACAGGGATGGATGTGGAGAGGATGGAAGGGGGAGGTTACTGCTTGGAAGGAGAGTCCCCTTCCATGATGTGGCGGGGTAGTTCTCCTTCAGGAGTTGTTTCTCTCTCCAATGAAAGGGTGGGCAGATCTATTTCAGGGGTTTCTTCTCTTCTTTGTCTCTTCTTTGGAGGAGAAACAGGCTTTGATGTAGCAGCTTTCTTTTCTTTTGTGAAAAACTGGTCTATTGTTAATTGTTTCTTCCTCCTCTGCAGTATTCTTCGAAAATGATACATGACACTATCATTAAACATATGCACTGCCCGGTTTGCTACTGCAATTTCTGGGTGGTATTTTTCAGCAAAAGCCTGCACATCTGCCCACTTGGAACAAATTTCATTGATGAGAGAACTTGGAACATCCTCCCTTACCTCATCCTCTTCTGAAGATTCCTGCTCCACAATCAGATCCTGCTGCTGTTGTTGTTGCAGGTGCAACAATTCCTCCACAGTCAACTCGGTAGAATGGCTTTCTACAAGCTCATCAATATCATCCTTGTCGACCTCAAGCCCCAAACTCCTGCCCATGACAACAATTTCCTCAACGACATCAGTGTCATCAGAAATTACAGGGGTAGCAGTGCTTGGACCCGCCTCTGGTTGGAAACCTTCAAACTCCCTCTCTGTGACACATGATGGCCACAGCTTACGCCAGGCAGAGTTCAATGTCCTATAGGTCACACCTCGCCAAGCTTGGTCAATCATGTTAACAGAGTTGAGGATGCTGAAGTGTTCCTTCCAGAATTCCTTTAGGGTCAACTTCGTGTCACTGGTCACTTCAAAACACTTTCTGAAAAGGGCCTTGGTATAGAGTTTTTTGAAGTTTGAAATGACCTGTTGGTCCATGGGCTGGAGTATGGGAGTAGTATTGGGGGGCAAGAATTTGATTTTGATAAAGCTGTATTCTTCTTTCAAGTCATCCTCGAGACCTGGAGGATGTGCAGGAGCATTGTCCATAACCAGAAGACATTTCATTGGCAAGCTCTTTTCAATGAGGTAAGCCTTAACCTGGGGGGCAAACACTTCGTTTATCCACTCAGTAAAGAATTGTCTTGTGACCCAAGATTTAGTGTTCGAGCGCCACATAACTGGTAGTGCACTTTTACAAATATTATTTCGTTTGAACACCCGGGGGTTGTCCGAGTGGTACACTAACAAGGGTTTGATCTTGCAATCGCCACTTGCATTTGCACACAGCAACAATGTTAGCCTATCTTTCATTGGCTTGTGACCTGGCATCTTCGTCTCGTCCTTGGTAATGTACGTATTGGCTGGCATTTTCTTCCAAAATAACCCAGTCTCATCACAATTAAAGACTTGTTGTGCGATCAAATTTTGTTCATTTATGTACCGATCGAATTCCCCCACGTATTTATCGGCTGCAATTTGATCCGAACTAGCTGCCTCCCCATGCCTAGTAACACGATGAATACCTGTTCTATTACGAAACTTTTCAAACCAACCCCTGCTCGCTTTAAATGTAAATGAATCACTTTCACTGGTACTCGGACTTTTCTTCACTAATTCTTCATAGATATGCAACGCTTTTTCACAAATGAACGCTTCACTAACACTTTCCCCGGCCAACTGTTTTTCTTTAATAAATATTAAAAGCAACTTTTCCATCTCCTCAATCACTTGTGGCCTTTGCTTAGTTACCGCCGTAACTCCCGTTGCAACATTCGCCTTCTTAATCATTTCTTTATGCTTTAAAAACGTAGAAATGGTCGACTTCGCCATTCCGTATTCTACCGCTAAATCGGACACTCGTACACCATTCTCATATTTCGCTATAATTTCCTTCTTCAACTCGATCGTTGTTCGCACTGTTTTCCTCTTCTCCTTCCCCTTAACACTCATTACTTTCTTGGGACTCATTATGAAAGCTAAAAAAGCAATTAAAAGCACTGAAAATCACTAAATCACAACGAATGCTGATCGCGCGTTGTCTGAGTGACGCTCTCGAGAGAACTGATGCTTCCCGAACAAGCGAGAGTGGCCGAGATGGCGCGATCATCACAAAGCCCATGCGGTCGTCACGTGTTCGGCTGGTCGAGTACCGAATTTTTGGTCGAGCACCGCAGCAAAAATTTCTCGAAAATTTTGGTCGAACTCCGAATTGTTCGAGTATAGAGTCGTTCGACTACCGAGGTATCACTGTATAATCTTAAGGCGAGAGAGACGCAAAGATTCCTTCTATAGTTTATTTACAAGAAACACAGAAGTTATGATTAAGCAAAATGTTTATGCTAGACATAGACATAACAAGCATAACAGTAATAACAAGGTAAATAAGTTTCATCCTAAAGAGAAAACAATGCCACTCCGTGAAATTAGGAAATTTCAATATATATGTTATTACTAAAAGACATTATGCATAAATATGCTGGCACTCATGTCAAAATATTATGCTTTTAAGTTCACTTACTATGGAAGACAGTTTATAATGTTCATGTCAACACTAAAAATCATCATGATATACCTAAGTCTATCATGCACACCCTTCACTAATAGTCCCAATTAGTGCACTGTCCTTCGCAGTAATCAAACTACAGGCTTTATTACACTGCCTGCAGCCACCACATGAAATTTGATTTCTTGCAATTGCTTCGCATAGTGCTTAAAAAAGACTCTGGAAGACTTCCAACCAGTATAAGCACATAGGTTATCAAACGACATAGTTTGAAAGAAGTTAAGCGACGAGGCAACCTTCCTCGGATCATGACCTGCGGGTGTACTGTCAGGATCCGCTCTGCGAATAAAGTAAGTGATTTTTGCCCTTATCTGTTTCAAGGATAACGTCGAACCCGAAGTTTCTCCCCTAAAAAGCTGACCTACCCCAAAGTCTGAAGTTCTACGAAGATAGACCTTTAGGCATTCCACTGGACAGAGGGATGCTTCTTCATTCAGAGGGCAGATTCTCCAGGGACCCCATCTTTTAGTGGGTAGCTCATTCTTGGCGAGAAAAGTCGGATCCGGAAAGAGATTTAGTTCTCCGTTCGACGTAAACTGAATGTGGCCATCATCCCTCGAGAGGGCCACTATTTCACTGACTCTGGCTCCTGAGGCTAGTGCAAATGAAAATATCACTTTCTGAGTCAAGTCTTTCAGCGAGCAATCTTCATTGTTCAAGGTCGAGGCCAGATAAAGAACCTTATCCAAAGACCATGAAATAGGCTTTGGAGGGGCTGCAGGCCGAAGTTTTGCGCAGGCTTTCGGAATCTTGTTGAAGATTTCACTTGAAAAATCCACTTGGAAGGCATATAGAATCGGTCTAGCTAAGGCAGATTTACACGTCGTGATCGTATTAGCCGCTAGCCCTTGTCCATGAAGATGGATGAAAAAGGACAGGCAGAAATCCGTAGAAATCTTTTGAGGTTTCTTCGCCTTAACAAAGGCCACCCATTTCTTCCAGGAAGATTTGTATTGTCTTCTTGTTGACTTTGACTTATATTCTTCTAAGAAATTAATGCTGTCTTCGGAAATCCCAAACCTTTTCTTGACCGCTAAGGCGAGACAATCATGAGATGAAGGTTCTGGGTTTTCTCTGATGAAGCGTAGACAGTCGACTTCTGTACTAGCTGAGTCAGAACTGGTTCCGGCAACGGGATCAGCTTCAGGCGTAGTTCTGTTATCAATGGAAACCAGACACTGCCTGGCCACTTGTGGGCCACTATCGCTGCCCTCCCCCGAAAGGATCTCAATTTGTCGAGGGCTTTCAACAACAGGTTGGTTGGTGGGAACTGGTAAATCCTGGACCATCTGTTCCAATCTAGAGACATCGCGTCCGTTGCTTCCGCTAGAGGATCCTCGTACGGGGCTACGTACCGGGCTAACTTCTTGTTGTCGCTCGTTGCGAAGAGATATACTGTACTTGCAATCCTGGGACTTCGCTCAATATGAAGGAGAATGATCCTGCGTCTAGGGACCATTTGGACTCTATCGGGTCCAACCTGGATAGAGCGTCCGCCGTCACATTGCGGAATCCTTGAAGGTGGACTGCTGATAAGTGCCATTTTATCTTCTTGGACAGATGAAGGATGGCTATTGTCACATGATTCAACTGAGGCGATCTTGAACCTTGACGATTTATGCATCTCATCACCACTTCGCTGTCTAGGACCAGGCGAATGTGGATTGAGCGGCGAAGTTTCAGTTTCTTCAGGGAAAGAAACACTGCCATGGCTTCCAGATAGTTGATGTGGAAGGTCTTGAACAGGGGAGACCAAGTTCCTTGCACTTTCCGAAGATGAGAATGACCCCCCCATCCTTCCTTTGAAGCATCCGTGTGGACGGTGACTGTAGGAGGTGGTTGCAAGGATACTTTCCTTCTTAAGTTCTTTGTTTCCGACCATGGCTTGAGAATCGATCGCAGACGATTTGGTAATGGTCTTAGTAGATCTCTTCGATCGTTGTAAGCGTATTTTCTCCAGATCCCTGAGGCATTTTTTAATTGTGCTCTCAAAAGTGGGTCCGTCAAAGAGGCAAACTGGAGAGACCCCAACACCCTCTCCTGTTGTCTTCTTGAAATCTTTCGTGACCGAAGCAGATTTTTGACGGCCCCTGCAATCTCCTTTCTCTTTGCCTTTGGCAAGGAGAGGCAATGTGACTGTAAGTCCCAGTGGATTCCCAACCACTGGAACTTTTGAGCTGGAGACAGCCGAGACTTTTTCAGGTTTATCTTGAACCCTAGGTACTCTAGGAATTGGATCACTTTTCTGGAGGCTTGCAAGCATTCTTCTTTGGATGCTGCCCACACCAGCCAGTCGTCCAGGTAGGCCATCACCTGAACCCCTTTGAGGCGTAGTTGTCGAACAACTGCATTTGCAAGCTTTGTGAATATTCTCGGAGCAATATTCAAACCGAAGGGCATGGCTTTGAAAACGTATTTTCTTTTCTGGAGCTTGAATCCCAGGTAGGGGGAAACTTGACGGTTGATTGGCACATGCCAGTACGCATCCGTCATGTCTATGGAGACTGAGAATGCCCTTTTGGGCAGAAGGATCCTTATGTGCTGAAGCGTCAGCATTCTGAACTTGTAGTTCACAATGAACTTGTTGAGTGGTGATAAGTCCAGAATGACTCTGAGCTTTTCCGAATCCTTCTTCGGAACACAGAATAGCCTTCCTTGGAATTTGATGGACTTTGCTTTCCTTATCACTCTCTTGTCCAGTAGTTCTTGAACGTATTCTTCCAGAACTGGGGTTGAAGGCTGGAGGAATTGAGGAAAACTTGGTGGAGTCAAGTTCCAACCCCACCCCAGTCCTATCTTGATCAGGCTGTGGGCCCAAGGATCGAAGGTCCACCGATTCTGAAAGTGTAGAAGTCTCCCTCCTATCGGCAGCATCTCACTTTGAGTGCTGGGTGGAAGACTTTCCACCTTGGCCACGACCACCTCTGTTGCCTCTTCCTCCTCTAAAGGGACGTCTAGAAGAGCCTCGAAAGGATCCCCTAAACTTTGGCTTAGAAGAAGCCGACTGCCTTTCGTAAGCTGGGGTGAAAACTGGTGACTGAGTCGCCAGTGTTTGGGGCACCAGTTGAAAGGTGGTGGTAGGTTGTGCCACCGTCTGGGGCACCGTGGCCATGGGAAGCTGTTGCTGTCTTGGCTGAGAGGACAGGCGAGGCCGCTTTGACTTGTTCTTCGGCTGGGGACCCTTGTCAGCGGAAGATTTTCTCTTGGAGGACAAGCCCCATTTAGAGAGGAGATTCCTATTCTCCGAAGCAGCCTTGTCAACGACCTCCTTCACCACATCACTAGGAAAGAGGTCTTTTCCCCAGATATTAGAAGCTATCAGCTTCCTAGGTTCGTGTTTCACAGAGGCAGAAGCAAACCCGAACTCCCGACAAGCCGTCCTGGCTCTGATAAAGTTGTATAGGTCCTTTGTAACTGTAGCCAAGTGTGCCTTGGCAAAGACCATATACATATCTGGAGAATCAGGGATGCTAGCCATCGTTTCTAGCCCCGTTTGTAAAGACATGGACGCTGCCAAGCGTTCCTTCCTCTCATGTTCTCTCTTCAAGAGAAACTCTGACAGCTTTGGGAGGTCCTCGTTGAACTGACTTCCAGTGATATCGGCCTCCAGCTTCCCGACTGAGAAGGTAACGTGAATGTCCTTCCAGTCTTTGTCATCTGAAGAGAAAGCAAGGGAGAAAGGCTTGCTCTCTTCCAGCGTGGGGCAGGGCTTTCCTGCCCTCACGGCCTTCAGAGCTGCTTTAAACCCTTTATCCATAAAGGGAAAAGCACGTTGAGGGTCAGCAATAAACGACGGATGTTTTTTGCTTAATGCCGGCACCTTTGAGCTAGTGAATGCCCTCTCCTTTAGTTTTGTGGAAAACAAAGCCTGTGCTTTAGCAAGCTCAAGGACAATTACTTCCTTGGGCTCCGTCTCTTCTTTGGATGCCGGTTCAGTTCTGAGCCGGACATAACAATCCAGGTAGGATGCCCTGCTGGGCCAGAACTCTACTTCCTCCACTGGGACGGTACCCAGTTTCTCCGAAAGGAAAATCTTGTCTGCTGACATAGGCATGTGCTCCTCGTACCTCCACGGGTTAACATCGGAGAACACAGGAAGATCCTTCACGTTTAGTTTCTTCGGGGCTAAGCGCGAGGAAACTAATTTTTCGATCTCAGACCGGAAAGTAGTCTCTTTCTCGGAGGACCTCTTCTGCAAGTCGTACACCATCGACATTAGAGATTGCAAAGTGGTCGTAAGTGCCGCCAGATGAGGCGGTTGCGAAGAGGTTGAGGGTGCTGGTTCCGCCACAGCTGCTAAAGAGACCGACACCGCTTCAGCATTCTCAACCTCGTTAGTAGGAGGAACAACTGCCTCCTATTCTGACTCTTCTACGAGGAGATTCTTCTCAGTCTCCTCGGAAATGACAGACATATTGTCGTCCAGGTGGACGCTTTCCAAAGCATCCGCCACGTCAGGATCTCCAGGTTTCTGAACCTGGAGTTGCACCAAGGAGATCGAAGGTTTGGTCTGGGGAATGACGGAATCGTCACGAGCTCCGGGGAAGAGACAGTCCCTCATCCTAGCATTAGGAAGGTATGGGCCCGAGGTATTCTTTTGAAAACCTCTAACCCATTTCCGCAGCGTAATCCTAGCTGCATCCCTAGACTCCGCAGACTTTTGATCATCAAAAGCCTCCTTAACCAACTTGTCACACACAGTACATACCTCTGGGTCCCAGTACTTGAGGGCCCCTTTGGTGACAGAACAGCGGGCGTGAGACCTACACACGCCATGTCCGTAGAAGTCCTTGCTGCGGACCCTACAAAAGTTGTTCCCGCACTCGGGATGCTCCTCCTGTAAAGAAAAGAAAAGCAAATGAGTTTTCTGTGAAATTCTCAAATTTCAACATAATACATTTATTATATTTAGCTTGGATAGGGTAAGCTATAGTAGGAAAGACACCCACATGTGTTTCCCGTCCAGCCATTTGCTATGACCCCTTCCCGTATTGAACCATGAAATTCACAAGGAATTAAATAACAGAGGGAATATCCAAGATATATAGTGTCTTCTTGACACATCCTCTTATAATGTTCAATACAGTGGATAAATTTAATGGACATAACCATTAAAATAAGAGAGAATCATCTCTCTATGATGGTCTCACAAATGGCTGCTCAAGAACCACTTGCAGGTTGGAAAAAATTTTACCATATTTTTCTGGATACAGCAGTTGGCGGCGGCAGTATGCCGCCGACACTGCCGGCCCTGCCGACATCATCGGCATGTAGGGCCAGTCGGTAAATGCCGGCAGGCAGGTGTCTACCGAGCCTGCCGGCAGCTACCTTAAATAAAATATGAATATAGTGTCGACCTGCCGACATTGTCGGCATGATGGGCTAATCAGCATATGCAAGCAGGCTGGCATCTGCCGGGCCTGCCGACCACTGCTGGCTATAACACTATGGGTGGAAGGCATTGGCCAGCTGCCGACAAGCTACTCAGTTGCCGGCAGGCAGGCCTACTAAACTCACCAACGGCCATCGATCAACGATGTCCGAGGTAAGAGATTACAGCGAACTGTAGCCTAACCCACCCAAATCGTCGGTAGAATTAACTGCCGACTATAGCCCATGATAGACAGTAGGAGAGAAAGGTAAGGATAGGAGACGGCAAAGAATCAGCTATGTCGTCTACATCCTGAAAGAGTGTACCAGTGGAAGAGGGAAATTAATTCGGGCTTCCACTCAACCATATCCCATCTTGAGGAATATGGAAGGCAGTCCAAGGGAGGACTCTAAGGAACACTCAAAGATATGAGGTTATCTTTCAGTAACCTAACCAGGCACTGACAGAAAAACTCATGCCAGGTCTACAGACGTCCAGAGGAGCCTATGTAGAACCCCGGCCATAAGGGTGCTGGATCATTCAACACGAAAGAGATAGCGGGGAAGGGGTGAATAGTCCATAAGTAAAGCAATACCCTAGGGCATTACTTAACCTGAAGGATTCTGTCCTCATATAAGCCTCAACTAGGGGAAGTTAATTCCCCAGGTTGGGTTAGGCAACGAGAGAACATCCGAAAACGAACTCATGAGAACAGAATCTTGTACCAGGGATCAAAACAAGGAAGAAACCTATCCTCCCGTTAAGAACCCCCAATACAGGACTGTCTGCTAGACCATAAAGAGGAAATTGTAAAACAATAACCTCTACAAGATCTAGGGAGGCAAGCCTCCTGAACAGCAACTAGCCCTACAGGAATAAGCTACTCAGTTGCCAGTATAAATCCAGGTACCAGATGCCTAACACAGACTTACTCTGATGTCCCGTCCCCAACTCCAAATCAATGCTGACAAGCTACTCAGTTGCCAGCTCAGAGAAAAGGAGAGGGAAACGAAACGTCCCAGAAAATTTACCCAACCATAGGTTACAGTAAATTAACTGAGGATAGCCTAGGCTAATCAGAGGGAAAGGGAATTACTCTTATATCTCATAGAGATAGTATTGACTTGCAGGGGCAATGATATCTATCTTACCCCTAAAGACAATACAAGAGTAATGGGGACATATAAAGTATACTAAAGCACTAAAGCTATTAAGCTAGAGAGCTTAGAGAAACGTTCTACGTAACTCTGGTATACTATTATGGAAGAGGAAAGGAAATAGTAATATCTTAATTGTATAAAATATTGCCTGAGCTTCAATACAACTTTACCAGGAAGGTTATATCATGCATGAGGTGTGAAAGTGCCTAGGCTAGAAACCTAGCACTCGTGAGGCTCGCAATTATAGCCAAATTCACGACAACAATGACGTAATATAAAAATCCCTAGCTAAAATACTAAATAGCTAAAGTTATTAAAGCAAGGATGCCGGGAATATCGTTCTTGCTAACTAAATGAGCGAAAGAACGATCGCGCCATGACGCCATCTGGCCGGCAACAGCTCTTGTTACGTTAATTACGATATCAATCGAAAAGCAAAACTGGCAAGAGCTTACATTTACACAATTCAAAGATATTACTTAACTTTCCAGAAGATGATGAAGCTGGGGAATCCATAATAAAGCAGAAAAAGCTTCGAAAATAGCGAGATAACACGGGGAATACTGGTCAGCAAAGCTACAAACGAAAGAATGGTTTGGTGGCGGATGGCCGACTATTTACAGTACATTAGGAAAGTCGAGTAGTTTTACCTCTTGAACGACTCTCTTATTTTCTTGCCACTTTCCCTCTCGAAGTGAAAGGCTATTTGGGGTGTAAATAGCTATGAGATGTGTCAAGATACGTCCTTACGCGATATCCCTTGGAGAAATTTAAGGGATACTCGCTCCAGGAGTTAGAATTCTGGATACCTTCGGTAAATTCTCTGAGATATATCACTGTAGTCACATATAACTTAGGAAGCTACTAATGAAGGAACTTCCATCAGGACGACATGGCCTAAGCCCAAAAAATATATTTTTATTAGATGAATATTTTAAGTTTCAAAAAAATTAATCGGTTGCATAATATTTCGGTCTTGTACAAGCATGGCCCTATCACATCCCAAGTTTATTGAACACAGTAAGTAATGACTTGGAAAATCCTTCTGAACAGCAAGATAAAGATAAAGAGGGAAAGCTCGACTTAAATGAGGTACGGTATTTCACTTTCAATAATTAAGGAAACTTCTTTCTGAAAAGTATCAAAATAAGATGCCTAAAAGTTTTGACTCTCTTACTCAAGCAAATCATCAAAAGTAACTAACTTCAAGACAACTTGTGCTCCAGAATTTTTTTGATAAAGGTTTAAATACCCAGGTAATTATCTCAAATGCAAAGAAAGGGTGGTATTTCTAGTTCTTGTGTATGGTTAACTCCTTCTTTCACACAAAGATGCTATGACATTCATAAAACTAATTAATTACCTAATGTTGTTCTAGAATATATTATGATGTAATCTTTTTTCTTGAACCCATCATTATTGCTGATAAACAAATCTTTTAACTGCAAGGTTTGCAATCAAGTTTACTAAAGAGATGCTCTTTGTGGGTAATAAAGTGGGAAGTATTATTGAAATACTCTTGCAAATTCTATAGTATGGACTATTTCTAATCTTATTGAATGGCTTTAGAAACACAATCTGATCTTTTCTCCTCTGCCTTCCTTCAGCTTCAAAATGTTTATAAGATTAGAGTCTGCCTCAGTTTTTGCACTTCCCTTCACCAAAACTGGGTGAAGACAGTTCAGTAGGGAATAGTTTGCTCTCCAGTAAGAGGCATGAAGTTGTATTTGGACAAACTAAAGGTAATAGAGGTAGTGTCCTTAATTTGTTCTGTGGGTTGAGGATCCATAATCACCTGCTAACCAAAAGTGCAGTTCAGTATTATGACATTCCTTGTTAAAATTCAATCACAGAAATGCATAAGGAAGTGGATCCAAAAATCAAGGCTAGCGAGTGAAGGTACATGATACTAGTAGTTGTTTTTCTTGAGAGAGAGAGAGAGAGAGAGAGAGAGAGAGAGAGAGAGAGAGAGAGAGAGAGAGAGTATATATCTCTTTGGAAAATTTCTATTGGCTGCTCAATGCTGTACCAAGTAGGTGTTTGCCAAACATTATCTTAAAAAAAGCTAATCTATAGTTCAGTAATATAGTAAACAAACTGAAATCCCGTATATCAAACCGTAATTTAAATGGTTTATCAAGAAAGCTAGACAAATAATCTAGACTATTTTTAACCTTAAGCACATTGCCTTACTTGTACTGTACTAAAGTTTGTCCCTCTCTTTCCTTCAATTACACCCCACTTCCAACAGTGTGGAGTCAGCAATTTGTACTAAAATTTATCCCTCTCTTTCTTTCAATTACACCCCACCTCCAACAGTGTGGGAGTCAGTAATATGAACATCAGGGGAGATTAATAGGAATAAGTAGTATTTTAATAATATTTCTTGTTTCTATACTCACCTGATGTTTATATACAAGCCCATTCTCCTGTCCACTGACTCATTGTATCAAGTGGAGTTATGAGGTTTACTTCAAATCTGAAAAATATACTTTGGGATGCTACATCCTGGGTTTCCTTCCACTTACTGCAAGAGGGCTCTATTCCTTTGTTAAGGGCATGTATTAGTTGAACCAAAAAGAAGTAGGAAAAGTTTTTAATTTTGTGTAAACATCAATTAAATCAGGTTTTTTAGGGGAGAAGAAACAATATGGACATCGGGCGAGCTTAGAAATAAGACATTTTTTTTATTAAAATTCTAATTTTTACTATAGAAATATTAATATACTAATCAAATATGCCCAAATTGCAATCTCAGCTGTACATTTTTAATTTACTTTTTAATATATCGATATACAGGCATCACAACCAATTGATTATAGTAATCATTGAGGTCAGAAGGCAATATATCATCTATCTTATTCTTAATAATTACCTAGTAATTGTGTACATCAAGCTGGGTTAATTTGGGAAATTTGAACGAACCAATGTGTCTTTACAGCAAATTGCTAATACTGTATTATATGATAAATGGTAGTGCTTGATGATCATTTCATTGCAGAGATATTGTTATTAGAAAAATTATTTTAAACCCTGGTGATTGATTAATTTATACTTGATGTAACATCATGAGGGTTGAGATTTTACAAATAAGCATCGACATTCTCACTAACTTGATTTTTTTCTTTTTCTAGGGAAAAGGCCGAGTAACCACATACTGGTTGCTGGGAATGTATGAAGATACTGCTTAAATATTCTCTCTCTAGTACTTTTCCTACCATCACAACAAGCTACATGAGAATCAGCATTTTATCGTTGTAAGTTTGACTTACAAATTGTAGTCCCATTCTTAAGAAAATATGTCATTGCTATACACCTAATGTGATAAACACCTCAACTTTTCAGATAATTCTGGAATCTTTCTTTCTAATAATTAACATATGATGATGATCAACAGAAACCATTTAATTTAGGAAATATATAGTACTTCAGTATTCAAGATATCTCATAGCTAACTGTATCTACAGCAACATAAAATTTCCTCCCCAAAATAAATTCCTCTTTACATTATATTTAAATTTACGAGATTTTATATCGGCAAAATATATAACTAAAGAGGGGCAAAGGCAAAAAGGACCGTAATGATGAATCTGTTAATCCCTGAAAAACAAGTGCGGTAAGGCACTGGCATCCCCCTGGTATTTTATTTCATTAGAAGCTGATACAGTGGTCATGGACCATCTATCAGATTCAGGGATTACCCTTTTATTTTCACATCTGTATCTCAGGAAAAAAAACCTCTCTGATCTCACATTGTAATCTCAGGAAAAACTAACTCTGATTTTTCAAACGTCTTAAGATCAATGAATTTGTCAAAATAGAATGTACTCTACATCCAAGGTTGATTATATTTTGCCCTAAATTGGTAGAAATAGCTATCCATTAATGTCATTAGCCCACAGGTAATGAAATGAATATTTAAACATCACAACAGAATGCAATATATTTCTTTGATAACAAGTATAATGCAATTATAGATTACTTCAATGTTGTTATTGCATTTGAAAGAAAAGTTACAGCAATGTTTATAATAGATTATTTTAATAATGTAACAGTAATGTTTATAAGACAGCTCCCTGTAAATAAAAAAAAAAAAAAATAGATAAAAACTCATACTGCTAAAAACTGACATGAAGAAAGCATAAAGGCATAAAGAAGTTTTTATCTCTCCAGTTATTCTTCATGTCAGTTTTTGATAATAAAAGGCATAAGGAAGTTTTTATCTCACCAGTTATTCATATTTAAGAAAAGCATGCTCATATCACTGATAGATACTACATGTGTGGAATTATATTTTTGATAAGTCTTCCCGAACACTATAATGTAAGCATTAGATTTCAGTAATTTTGAGTAAATCAAGGTATTATTTTTGTTTAAGTTTATAATTGCCTTTTTGAGTGTAAATAAAAGAATTGAATAGGAGTGAGTTAATTGTTGAACTAACCAAAAGTGCCTGAACTTGGGCAAATTTTCAAGTCATAGAAAGATATTTTGTGTAAAGAAGGCTATTATCATTAAAAGGAAAGAGGTTAACCAGCCCAATGAATCAAGTCCGACTCCTACAGAGCTGGCCAAATTAGTAAAGAGCTAAAGATCAAAGAAGTTAAAGGGGAGCATGAATTATGGATTTACATAATATACATATTCTGATTATCAACTTTTACTCATGCAGGAAATTTTAAAAACATTAGAATATCTTCCTTTGTGTATTTTCTTCATGTAAACAAAAGTTTCACATTATTCACTTTTCTAATGTGCAATGCCTTTTTATATTTCATATTTTATGGCTGTTTAAGTAAAAAAAAATTTGCCATATGAAAGGAATTTGTTAGAAAATTTTAAGCAATGGGATTTTGTATTTTATATGAATTTTATCCTTTTTTGTCTCCTAAGACAGCATTTTTCCCCTCTTCATTTGGCCTATTAGAGGTTTGAGAGCAATTCACTAACAGTATACAGTATATTATCCATGTATTTTGATAACTGTTAACCTAGTTGAATAGTTAGTACTGTATATATTATTATTTTCAGGTCTGTGGGATTTAGTTAAACATTGCCATTAGGCAACAACTCTTGGGACAATAATTGGTGATGTGAGAAGAGGAAAGAGTTGCCCTATGACAGAAGTGAAGTTGGTAATGGTAAGTACTCTGTTATTATTTAACATAATTCTTTAAAAAATAAAACCAATATTCACAAGGACTACTTGGACATCAGTTGGTATCAGAAAGGACTTGCAAAAATCCACCAAATTCCAAATTAAGTATAGCTTTAAAGTAGTTTTTGTGTTATCTCCTATTTTATTACTGTTTTAGCTCTTTACATTCAATATTGTTTTTGTTAATATGATGAATAGCATGAAAAGGACCAGCACTTGTTTTATTTTGTTAAAATATTAACTTTTTGGCTTGATGTGCTGTTTGGTCTTCTAGACATATCCTGTGAATGGCTAGAACACTGAATCTAGTAAGACAAAAGAATACCAAAGAAATCTTGTCTTCCCTGCTCTAGGTCCAGTGTATCAACATGTACAGTATGGACTTAGTGAGTATAAGGAAGACCTACGGATTTACGATCCACTAAATCCTTCACAGCATCTCTTATGTTATAGAAGACATGATGACATGTCACTGAGAACCAACACGGATATCGAAGCCAAGTCTAGCTTGTTAGTAGTATGAGCCTGACTACAATCTTTTATATTTGGAGTAAGGCGCAGCACCTACCAAAAAATAAGATTTTCCGTTTGTCAAATTCGCTTTTTGGGTTTAATGTGCTGTGTGGTCTCAAAGAACTAATACCCAAGAAACGAAAGAGTAGACTCCTGTACCTTAACAGTCGCTCATTTGCAAGCAAGTGAAAAATTAATTCATGCATACCTGGTGAGCATAAAATAACAGGTTGAAACTCACCTTATAGAAGAAGATCCCTGAGAGAGCTGAGGGAAGCTATATGCCTATTATGATCAGTCTGTGGAGGGGCCAGGATGAGAGGTTTCCTCTTTGGTTATATTATCTACTGGAAGTGCCAACTGACACGCCACACACCATGTACATATGTTGTACTGCTTGGATTTGTTTCAGGTAGATTCATATATACTCCATATCCAGAAAGGAAGAAATTTTTCTCACATTGTGGGTTTTAAGGATGGAGATGAGGGAAGTTAATAGAATACAGAGAGCCCCTGTAGAAACTGGCTTGTTGATCTGGTTGTTTGGAAACAGACTACCTTCTTGAGATATGGATCTATGCAGGTATGCCTGGATAGATACTGGACAGAGCTGCCATCCCTCTGTTATAAAGCCGAGATATAAAGAAGATCCTGCCTCTGGAGATTTTCTTATTTTTATTGAAAATAGGAAGCGAGTCAGAATCAAGAGGTGGTCAGGAGTAATGTGGAGAAATTCCTACATAATGTTGCAAGTTTGCTTACACTTGCTCCCGAATCTAAAGTTATTATAGTAAAAAACAAGTCTTCTGAAGTGACTCTTGGAGCGAAACTATTGAATTATTTAACTTTGTAAAAAATTCAAGCCCCCTATCAAGAGACCAAGCCATTGGAGGGGTTAGCCAGGATGGTTGTAAGGAAAAAGATTGTGTAATCTTGTGGAACCAATTTAAAGCTATATCCAAGTTATGCACCTTCTTGAGAGGTTCTGTTAATGCAGACTTGTATGACATGATTGTTGACTGCTTATATTCCTGTCCCTTGAAGAGCTAGGAGAGAAAGGAAGACAGTCTAAAATTATCTGATATGGGGACTTGTTCTTAAGGAATGTCATTTATTCATCCATGCTTTACATACCAATAGGTAGCTTATTGTTTGGTGGAAGAGGACCTCTTAATCCCATTAGATGTATCACAATGTATGCTGAAAATTTTTCTCCATAAATATGGGAAAATACAATTGTGAAGGTTTTAGGTAAAAAAGGAGGGAATCGATATTCAGATTTCCTATCCTCTGATATAGCTGTGCCAATTGAAGAGGGTGAAACTTTGACCTTAGACACTGAATTAGTGGAATCCATAAGTTGTTGGGCCACTGTGGCATTATTATCTCCAAGAATTTTGGAATGATCTTCGAAACCTTCAAAGCCTTCTGTTCCACTCCAAGTTTAGGGCATCCATTGCCACTGCTTGAGGATCCACATTCTGAGCTATGTAAATTCTAAGTTTATGAATCTCTTTGTTGCAAACAAGTCCTCTTGGAGATCAGGTAGAATCTTGAGGATCTCTCTGAACCAAGACTGATCCAGTGTACATTACATGTCCTGGGTTGTCTGTTTGGACATGGGACTAGTCTGCTACCATACTGAGGAAGCTTGAGAGGTGGATGGGAGAGAGGAATAGATCCTCCTCCCAAATGAACTTTGTAATTAGCAGAATCTCTTCATTGAGAATTCTTAAGTAGAATCTTCCACTCATGAAACAACAGACTGCACCTGGTTGTCTAAGAAACTTTTGATATAAGAGTTCCTTCTCAGATTGAGCTGCTTCACTGTCAAGAAAACTGATATCAGTTCTAACAAATTTATGTGAAACACAGCAAATTGCAGGAACCATTTCCTGAACACACCAGTCTCCTCCAAGTGTCCTACCAACCCGACTTATATACGTCTGTATAAAGGGAGAAAACAATTGACTTTGTGAAGGATTCTTTTCTAAGATTTGTTTGGGAGGCTTAATATGGCTTTTCACATGTTCCAGTACTGGGCCTAGCCACTGGAATATCCTTTCTATAACTAATATTGATTCTTTTAAATTTATCAAAAATCCTAGGTCCTGAAGAGCTTGCAGGACCCAGTATGTATATGGGAGGCATAGCTTTCTCAACTCTGCCCAGATTAGCCAGTCATCCAAGTAGGCAATGATCTGAACTTTCTGGAACAATAGAAGTTTGATTACAATCTTTGTCAGCTTCGTGAACACCCTTGGAGTAGGAGGTACACTGACTCCAAAGGGCATCACTTTGAACCTGTACAAACTCCTCCTGAGCCAAAACCCTAGGTAAGGACAGAAGTCAGGGCTACAGTTAGACCTTGCTTTTCGCGGGGGTTTGGCAACAGAGACATGGCAAAAAACTTGAATCCTCATATACTTGTTGCCCTAGGGTGGGTTTACTCCTAACCTACCAACTCGCTGACCATTGCCTACACACGGTCGACTAACACATTAAGTAACCTACTGGACTCCCTAATATTGTTTTTACTGTTTCTATCAAAATAGTAATATTGTATTATGAACACATTCCGGTAAGTGTATAGTACATGTACACTTTTGTACCTAGTAATACTGTAAACGGTAAAACAATCGGTATAGTACACATACAGTAATGCTAGTCATTGGGACACATGATAACAGAACATCAATGTTCCTATCTAATATAACCCTCGCTGATACCGATGTGTATATTACTGTATTATATGTACCGTACTATAACTACAGTACAGCTTAATTAGCGAAGTGTTCACTTTTTTTGGTACGTCATTCAAACTCACTGTATACGTGGCCTATATCTACATTTCTATTATAAAATATGGTATTTCGTATACAGTACCATACAGTAGAGTATATTACAGTAATACTAGAGAATTACACAATGAATACACAAGTACAATAAAAGTTAAAAGAAAAAAGTATCAGTACAACACTACTAACCATTTACGTACTAAACATGATGCAACTTTTTTTGTTGTCAACTGTTTGGCACGTGGGATAGCGTAATGTACGGTATGTATCAAATTTTACTCTAAAATCACTATAAGCCAATTAAAAGGCTAATGGCTAACCTTCCTGCTTCGCTGAAAGATAATCCTTATAAAATATGTAAGGTTTGTTAGTGAAGGAACCAAACCAAAATTAGGCCGTCAGAAAATCCCTAACTACATAGTAGTCAAAACTTAAGCTTTAATATATTAGATGAGTATCAAAGGATAACAGCACATCTTTGCCAATATGGAATGAGTTTCTATTCTATCCCCCAACATCTATTCGTTTAAACATGGAGGATAGACGCTCCAGTTGCAAAAAGGGGATAAACGCTTTACCCCTGGTACATAAGAAAAACTCTGCCTTGGGGAGGGAGGAGCTCATCTCTTCCCGGATCATGTATACATTTACAAACACTACATAGAGTGATAATGTAGAAAAAGGGGCCAGTGAATAAGTGTGGGATATTCAGCTACCAACCATATCTTTGTGGATTAATTACCCAAAGTAACCCATTGATATGTATTCTAAAAATTCAAGGCATAAATATTCCAAACCCTTGCTTGACCCGATTAAGGTTGACATCTAAAATATGTGAAAATAAGTTAGGCGACTAGGTAAAATGCCTATTCCAATCACAGTAAATACTTCACATTTGAACTGAAACCCAGACACATACAATGAAAGAATATTTTGCTCTATACTGGTACTTTTATTACAAATATGTGGAAAAATAATCAATAATGGAGTATATAAAACAATTTCATTACACCAAATTTAATCATAATAACAAAACTACTACGCACAGCTCATCACGAAGGGTGTTGACAATACAGTATAAATTTGTCACCTATATACTGTACCCACTCCTTACAAGTACAGTATATGCATACAAATGGTGTACAATTTGTAAGTGTTGTAGTCTAAGTTATACAGTAAGGTCTCCGTACCAAACAGATTTTGTTAATTTTGAGAATGCTAGACCTGCCAGTGTATTTGATAAGCTGAAAGGTTAATGTATTCTTTTGTGCATTCCAGATGTAGAAGTTTTATCAGTTATAATTGAATCACTTTGAAGTCTACCACCTTAATTAAGTTATGGTCTTTCAAAGTATGATATATTTGGAAGTAACTACTATTTATCCTAGCATACAAACCTGAAGCTATTTATAGGGCTATTACTTTTGGCGTAGCTAAAAGACGAGCCATGATATATCCTAGTGAGGGATAACTACCATGACTGCTAGTTAGCGGGAGGGGGTGAGGTAGACTGGCTACCATGCTCATACACACCTCTTGGCTAAGTAACCACTTTGCTTTATGGCAGGACTTCTCGGGAGACAAAGTGGCGGCCCAATTTGTATAAATAGCTTCAAGTTTGTATGCTAGGCAAATAAAAATTATTTCCAAATTTGTCATTTGTTCCAGCGCAAATACAAACCCTCCGCCATTTCTAGGGGTGACTTACTCTTAGGAGGGAGGAAGTCCTCACCAACTGGCCTTGGTCATGACCCGCGTCCTCTCTATTTCAATCTGTGATCGATAGTAGAAGGAACCCTACCCTCACTAAAATCAAGTGCCGATATGAGGTAATGCACTGACAGCAGCCTGCAGAAGCTTGTGTGTGAGTGAAACTAACAATGTGGCTTGTTCTCGAGTACAAAACCTAGAGTTCTTAAGACTTACCCAACAAGGTACAGTATTGGGGACGTAACATAGTATTATTCTATACTTTGGAGGCACAAGGGAAATGAATCTTACCCGCAGCGGGGCGAGGTCAGCTATGCTGAGGCTTGCAGAGCTGTTTTCCCCTGGGGGAGAAGGTAAAAGGAAAAAAGGAGCTGCCTCATTCACCCCAGACTAACCCGGGTAACCTCAGCCCTCTCAACCCTCTGCTACTTGTCCATCAAGTAGCCTGAGGTGTTTAGACCATTTGTTGTGCAACTACTGCAGGACCAATGGAAAAGGTCTCCATGTTCCTGTGGGTTACTTCTTCGCAGGTAGTGGGCAGTGAAGGTTGATTGATGCTTTCACACGCCCGCTTGCAGTACCTGCGACATAGAGTAGTTTTCTTGAACACCAGGGACATAGCAATGCCACTGACGTTATGAGCTATGGGCCCTAGGATGGAGGAGGGTCTGGATTGAGAGCAAACTCAATAGCCTTCCGATCCATGAGAGAAAGGAAATGCTTGTGACCCTCCTCTTGACCTTCCCCGTGCTGACACACGTGGGCAAGCTGGTGTCGTTCTCTTAAGGTAACACCACAGACTCCTCGCTGGGCAAAACCCCAGTTGAATTGGGTGTTTGGTTACTGAACGAAGACTCTCTATACACAATGGGCCGCACCTAGGGTACAGCACACTTGGATTTTGAGTCTTGGCAATCAACTCGGGGGACACCGCTGAGAATTACTTCTCCCCATCTCCTAGAGTAGGAGACGTCAGAGGATGGTTCATACAACTCACCAACTCTCTTGGCCAAAGTGAGTAGAAAAGTAGTCTTCCATGTAAGGAAGCGATCTATAGCTGGCCTAAAGGTTCGTAGAGAAGGGCCTTCAGGGACTGAAGGACCCGAATCACGTTCCCAGGAGGAGGTTGAGATTCGAGGGGGGGACAAGTTATCTCAAACTTCGTACGAGTAAAGGCATCAAGGGGAGAGATCCCCCTTCCACAACATCAGTCACAAAGGATGGAACATTTCGCCTGGAAGATTGACGCTGAAAAGTGTCTGAGGTCTCTAGACATCTTTTTTGCAGCTCATTGCGAAAGGCCTCTCTGAGAGAGGAGGTGTAGGACCGTTTCCAGGCGTGAAGTCAAAGCGAAGCTACGGCTTTGGGAAGTGTTGGTGCGGCTGCTCAGAAGATCTTGTTGAGGAGGAAGTTCCCTCAGAACTCCATCGAGAGCTGCAGAAGGTACAGGAACCATTCTGCGTGTTGCCATAGTGAAGCTATTGGAGTCATTGACAAGTTCTTGCTTATCCTGACTTGGCTGAGGACTTTCTCACCAGACCGAACAGGGTAAAAAGCGTACACCTCTAAGCTGTTCCACTAATCTTGGAATACAGCTTGCTTGAGAGCCTGGTGTTCTGGGACTGGGGAACGATTGAGTGGGAGCCTGAAGTTCAGGGCTGTTGTGAGCAGGACCACAGTAGGGGAACCCCACAAAGTTATTAAGACTTTGTTGGCTACAAGATGATTTAAAGACACTAGGAGCCCACTATCTGAGTGGTCCTGCTCAGATTATCTGCAAGCACATTCCTGTTACCAGGAATGACGCAGGCGGAAGGGGGAACTTAGCTGTCCTTTGTCCATCTGAGGCTTCCTACTGCTAGATGGTTCTCTAAGAGAGGTAAATGCTGGTAACTTTCTGATTCGGGCCAACGGACGACGATGGAATGGTACGGCATATGCCCCTCCCCCCTTCTTTTGATACATCCGAAGAGAGCATCAGTGCCAGAGGGGAGACAAGAAGATTGGCCCCTTTGTGGAGGCTCTTGTCTGCCACCCACCATCCGCGGTTTGTCCAGAGGGCGGAGATTGCATAGCAAGAAAAATATCTCGAGATAATGTCAAGACGTGCAGCTACTTGCATGTTCCTGCATTGAAGGGAAGGATCCTGTCCTCCCTCCAACTGCCACCAATCTAGTAGGGGCTGGCCAAATGAGAATGATACAAAATTGTATACCAGGTAGCCAGTACAGCTTATGTTATAAAAGCGATTCTCCATAAAGATCGCGCTCCGGACAAGAGACCGGTCGGTAACTACCGAACGCATTCAACCATTCCCAAAATAAGAGATTCTATGGAGTAGTACCACAGAACTGTGAACAGGACCAGCATACGGGCGTAGCCCGACAAAATAGTGTCTGGAACTCAGTTGGAGAACATTAGAAACGTTCGTAACCCAGACTCCTTCTTATTTCTTAGGGATGAAAACGTTCGTATTTCTCCGTCTCCGATTGGTAAACTGGCCTAAGTATTGAATGTTCCCTACTAGGGAACAGGTATGCTTATGAGAATTTTCAGGCCAAAGTCTTTGTAAGAGACTAAGACTTCTGATCGGGAAGAAAGGAAGTGCCTAAAAGAAGGCAGAACGTAAATGCTGTATGTTTGATTACAGAAAGTAGACGAGTAATATACTGTACTGAATAACCTAGTTTCAGTAAGGGATATAGCTATATAACTTATTAGAATAGAGTTCTAAATGCAGAAAGATCACTTGCACGAAAATATACATGCCCATCTGCGTTAGCGCGTGCGTAATCTCTGCCTCCAGGAAAACGTTTGCAACGGATCCGGTTTTGGGAATAATGTATCTGCAACGAATCGCAACATTATTGCCCAAGGAATTGTTTTTATCGTCGACTAGCTGTAGTATTTTATTAAATGAGAGCGCATATGTCCTCAAACAAAATATACAGTTATAGAAGCAATAATTTCTCCCTTGGTTTGCCTCTCCTCTTTGTGGGATGGGCTAGCCAGCGTTCATACACCGACAAGGTTGTTTAGTTCCCTGTGGATGGGGTTTGTAACGTTCGTAATGCGCATGAAATTATCATCGTTCAAAAACGTAAGCTAACACTGCTCCTTTAGGACTAAATGCTTGAAACAATTACCCTGTAAGGGTAAAATAAAAAGTCTCGGAAGCCTATCATGTACCTGAGCTACAATGACGGGATGCGGCCGACTTAATCAAACGGTAGAACCTTAATTTATGATGACAACCTCACGCTTTTTCTTGGAGAGAGCGCTTGCTCCGAGAAAGAGTTCTTACAGCCTTTATGAAGTTTTAACAACAACCATTGAAGTTTTGTAAAACTTCTCAGAAATGAGTCTCCTAAAAAGGGTGAAGTCTCGTATGTAATTGTATGCTTGAAAAAGACCATACATTAGATTGCCATTGACCGCTTTCCCGTATGGGGTTGCCATGAAAAGTTTTCTCGCTAGCGAGAAAATTACTGTCTAATGCAGGCAAGACCTGCCAGGGGAAATGAACTGGAATGTAAAAAATTTTCCCGCTAGCTTTCGTCCCAGCAGTTGAGAGTTTCTTGATGACGAGAAAGGATCACGAGCTGCCTGCTAACCCAACCACTAGAAGTGAGAGGGTGGAGGGAAGGGAAAAGTGGGAGGGTTGAGGGAAGGTGACGGTGGTTTGTTCGAAAACTAAAGGATCAGTGCTGGCAAGACCAGCCTAGCTGTCACTTAGTAATCAGGTGGGAGTTTAGAGTGATGTAACAAGTCAGGCTATGCTGCAAGACTAATCCTGTAGGAGGGGAGGGTCGATCATAGTTTTCAGAGAAAACTTTTGATCGCGGGAACCGATAGATTCAGCGCAACGAGAACCTAGGGGTTCTGAATCCCTTTCGCACGACCCTAAGGTTATCGTTAATCCCTTTCGCGCCACCCTCGGGGATCGTGAATCCCTTTCGCGCCACCCTTGGGGATCGTGAATCCTCCTTTCGCGCGACCCTGGGTGGTCGTGAATCCTCCTTTCGCGCCCCCCTGGGGGTCGTGAATCCTCCTTTCGCGCGACCCGGTGGGGTCGTGAATCCTCCTTTCGCGCGACCCGGTGGGGTCGTGAATCCTCCTTTCGCGCGACCCAGGGAGGTCGTGAATCCTCCTTTCGCGCGACCCGGGGAGGTCGTGAATCCTCCTTTCGCGCGACCTGGGGGGTCGTGAATCCTCCTTTCGCGGGACCTGGGGGGGGGTTCGTGAATCCTCCTTTCGCGTGACCCGGGGGGGTCGTGAATCCTCCTTTCGCGCGACCCGGTGGGGTCGTGAATCCTCCTTTCGCACGACCCGGGGGGTCGTGAATCTTCCATCGCGTGACCCTCGGGGGTCGTGAATCCTCCTTTCGCGCGACCTGGGGGGGTCGTGAATCCTCCTTTCGCGTGACCCCGGGGGGTCGTGAATCCTCCTTTCGCGCGACCTGGTGGGGTCGTGAATCCTCCTTTCGCACGACCCGGGGGGTCGTAAATCCTCCATCGCGCGGCCCTCGGGGGTCGTGAATCCTCCTTTCACGCAACCCTCCGGGGTCGTGAATCCTCCTTTCGCGCGACCCTTGGTGGTCGTGAATCCTACTTGAGCGCGACCCTGTGGGGTCGTGAATCCATTTCGTGGGAGGTCGTGAATTCATTCCGCACGACCCTGGGGGGTTGTGAATCCAATCCGCGCGACCCTGGGGGGGTCGTGAATCCTCCTTTCGCGCGACCCTGGGGGGGTCGTGAATCCTCCTTTCGCGCGACCCTGGGGGGGTCGTTAATCCTTCTTTCGCGCGACCCTGGGGGGGTCGTGAATCCTCCTTTCGCGCGACCCTGGGGGGGTCGTGATTCCTCCTTTCGCGCGACCCTGGGGGGTCGTGAATCCTCCGTTCGTGCGACCCTGGGGGTCGTGAATCCTCCGTTCGCGCAACCCTGGGGGGTCGTGAATTCTCCATTCGAGCGACCCTGGGGGGGTCGTGAATCCTCCGTGCGAGCGACCCTGGGGGGGTCGTGAATCCTCCGTTCGAGCGACCCTGGGGGGGTCGTGAATCCTCCGTTCGCGCGACCCTGGGGGGCCGTGAATCCTCCGTTCGCGCGACCCTGGGGAGCAGTGAATCCTCCGTTCGCGCGACCCTGGGGGGCCGTGAATCCTCCGTTCGCGCGACCCTGGGGGGCCGTGAATCCTCCGTTCGCGCGACCCTGGGGGGCCGTGAATCCTCCGTTCGCGCGACCCTGGGGGGCCGTGAATCCTCCGTTCGCGCGACCCTGGGGGGCCGTGAATCCTCCGTTCGCGCGACCCTGGGGGGCCGTGAATCCTCCGTTCGCGCGACCCTGGGGGGCCGTGAATCCTCCGTTCGCGCGACCCTGGGGGGCCGTGAATCCTCCTTTCGGGCGACCCTGGGTGGGGCGTGAATCCTCCTTTCGCGCGACCCTGGGGGGCCGTGAATCCTCCTTTCGCGCGACCCTGGGGGGCCGTAAATCCTCCTTTCGCGCGACCCTGGTGGGCCGTGAATCCTCCTTTCGCGCGACCCTGGCAGGCCGTGAATCCTCCTTTCGCGCGACCCTGGGGGGGCCGTGAATCCTCCTTTCGCGCGACCCTGGGGGGGCCGTGAATCCTCCTTTCGCGCGACCCTGGGGGGGGCCGTGAATCCTCCTTTCGCGCGACCCTGGGGGGGCCGTGAATCCTCCTTTCGCGCGACCCTGGGGGGCCGTGAATCCTCCTTTCGCGCGACCCTGGGGGGGCCGTGAATCCTCCTTTCGCGCGACCCTGGGGGGGCCGTGAATCCTCCTTTCGCGCGCCCCTGGGGGGGCGTGAATCCTCCTTTTGCGCGACCCTGGGGGGGGCCGTGAATCCTCCTTTCGCGCAACCCTGGGGGGGCCGTGAATCCTCCTTTCGCGCGACCCTGGCGGGCCGTGAATCCTCCTTTCGCGCGACCCATTTCCCGCGACCCATTTCCCGCGACCTTAGGGGATCGTGAATCCATTTCCCGCGACCCTAGGGGATCGTGAATCCATTTCCCGCGACCCTAGGGGATCGTGAATCCCTTTCTCAGGACCCCAAGGGATCGTCGTTACAAGAACCCTCAGGAACTCTGTCACCGATTCCATCCTCAGGAATCGTGTTGTGTGAACCCACATGGGTTCATGCGACCAGAAGCATGACCAGAACCCAAAGGTTGTGATTGTTACCTGTAGGAAGAAGGAAACCCTTAGGCAGCATGTCGAGGAACCCACAGGATTTATGCGACAAGAGATGACGAGAACCTGAAGGAACACCGTCATCGTTACCTGGAGGGAGAAAGCATCTCCTAGGCAAACCCTAAACAGGGTTCACGTGACTAGCGAAGATTCTGTTATGAGAGTCAACCAACTCGGCATAGCCGCAGTCACGAGAGTCCGTGGGTTCAGCGTGATGAGAATCTGAAAACTCTCTGTCCTGAGAGCATGACTATATGAACCCAAACAATTCGTGAGGTAAGAAGAAGACTCCCAGCTACGGGAACCTAAAGGTCCAGTGTAACCGGTGTTGTGAGACCCTGAAGGGTCAGCGTAACGGGAAATCAGCGTGACGAGAGGTACGAGAACCCAAGGGCTCAGAGTAACCAAGGTTGCAAAACCCATGAAGGTCAACGCAACGGGAAACTGAAGTTTCCTCGCCATGAGAGCCTGAAGACTCGATGTGACGAGAGTCCGAGGACTGTCATGAGAGTAGAATTCAGAATGACGAGGGTCACGAGAACCAGAAGTTTCAGCGTAGCGTTTGGTACGAGAGCCTGCAGGCTCAGCATATCTGAGGGTCAGCATAATGGGAGACTGAGGTTTCACTATCACGAGAGCCCAAAGGCTCAGCGTAACCGGTGTTGCGAGACCCCGAAGGGTCAGCGCAATGGGAGACTGAGGTTTCACTATCACGAGAGCCCGAAGGCTCTGCGTGATTTGAGGCACGAGAGCCCGAGAGCTCAGCGTAACCACGGTTGCGAGACCTCGGAGTGTCAGCGCAACGGGAAACCAAGGTTCCGGTACAAGAGCCTGAAGGCTCAGCGTAACTAGGGTTGCAAGACCCCGAAGGGTCAACGCAACGGGAAACTGAAGTATCCCTGTCACGAGAACCTGAAGGAACAACGTGACGAGAGGCATGAGACCCCCAAGGGGTTAACGTAACATGAGACCGAGATCTCCCTGCTACGAGAACCTGAAGGTTCAGTGTGACTGATGGGACGAGCGCCCGAAGGCTTAACGTAACCATCATTACGTGAGTCCGAGGGCTCAACGCAACTGGAACCCAAAAGTTCCAAGTCACGAGAACCCAAAAGTTCAGCATGACAAGAGACCTGAAGGACTCCCAGGGTCATGAGAACCAGCAGGATCAACATGACGAGAGCCCAAAGACTCTTAACAATCACGCCAGACCAAAAGGTAATGGTCAATGTAAGGATAACCAGCAGGTTCAAAGAGATGACTCCTCACAGCCCAAGGAGGAGAAAGTCTAGGATGGAGAGGGGTTTCAAACCCTTCCACCCTACGAACCTCCGGAGAGGAACGTAAAGCCTAAAGGCTACTCCACCCAAGGGGGAGACTGCTCCAGCTCGAGAGCTACCTCCCCCAAAGGAAAGGTTTGTTCTCCAGAAGGAGAACAGCACTTAAGGCACAGTTCTATCTCCAGCCCTGGAGGAGAACTGTAAGCGTACGGGGACCACTGATGCCCAGTGGCGGTCTTCTCTTGTGAACGAGAGACATGTTTCCCCAAAGGGGAAACCTGCCTTGGAGTATGCTCTGCCACCGCCCCTGGTGGATCAGCAACATCCTTGGCATCAGACACTGACTCAAGGTCTGGCCGACGTGCTGCAGCACCTGCGACCACCCGCAGCTCTAACACAAACGATGAACACAAGCTTTCTCTTGCTAATGAGAGAATTGTCCTCCTGAAGGAGGACATCGCTGAACAAGCTTTCTCCCAGCCCTATGGGAAAAAAGCATAAATATGTTGGTCACTAAACAATGTTTCTCGTGAACAAGAGAGAAGTCCTCCCGAAGGAGGACATATCCTTGAGCTTTCTACCAGCTCTATGGTAAAAAAAGCGTAGGCGTAACAATCTCTCTCACGAACGAGAGAGAAGTCCTCCCGAAGGAGGACATCGCCTGAGACAAACTTTCTCCCAGCTCTATGGGGAAAAAAGCGTAGGAGTAACAATCTCTCACAAATGAGACAGAAGTCCCCCCCCCCAAGGAGGAACAAGCCTTAGACTTTGCTCTCCCCCCCTCCCCTCCAGAGGAAGAAGCAGTCTTCGGCGACGAGATAGCAGAAGCAGATCTTGTCGAGCTGTCAGCAATTCTTCCCGAAAGAGGGAAGGTTACCGAGCGGCTTTAGAAAGGAAGCTCTCCCTCGGAAGGGGGAGCAGCCCAACTCCAGGGAAGGTTCTCCAACCCCTGGAGGCAAACCTCCAGGCAGCACTGTGCTTCCCATCAGCAAGCCTTGTTCAAGTTGAAGGTTGGCAATGGGTGCTACCTCGTTAATGTGAGTGAGCAGCTCACGAGTTGCCACAGGTAGTGCAGGACATTGACTGGAACGGCCATATCCGTCGGCCTTTCTTTCTATGTCAGCTGCTATCTGTAGAAAAAAATAAAAATTGTGATGAATTACAATTCATAACTCCCACTGCATAAAATGAACTATTCAGGGAATAAGTCAACCTTGCTTGTAAAAGAATTCCTCGAAAGTTAACCTTGCTTGTAAAAGAATTCCTCGAAAGGGAGCGGACATGTTAGTTAAGCACTCGCTCCGCCAGCCAAGGAAGGGCGTTGACCCCTCGCCAGCAAGGGGAGCAAAACGAGAATTGAAAAGTTAAATTACAAGCAGTTATGAACTCAAGTACTGGGAGGTAAAAAAAAAAAAAAACGGGAGCGCCACCAAACACGCATACGGGAAAGTAGCTGCCCCGCAGAGGAATTGCTGGCCACCCACGAAGGGGTAGGGCGGCAGGTAAGGGAGTAGTAGTATCAACTCAATGACGACTCCCTTACGGCGGAGACCGCAGGATACACTATCAACTGTAATAAAAGTTACAAGTATTTAACAATATATGAGTATGTTTCCATTTACAGTATACATATACACACTATATATGTGTAAAATAAAAGCATGCAAATAAAAAGAATAAACTAAACAGAATAACAATCAAGGCTAGTCTTTGCGGGAGAGACAGGCAGCATGTCCGTCCTCTACCGAGAGGTGTGAGTAAGCGGGGGTATCCAGTCTACCCCACTTCCACTTGCTAACTAGCGGATGGGGTAGTTATCCCTCACTAAAAATTATCATTGCTCGTCTTTTAACTACGCCAAAAGTAATGCTGTATCCCTATAAATAGTATGGGGCTTGTATTTGTGCCGGAACAATCTTTTTTTTGCTAAGCTTTGCAGCAAATGTTACAATGTTAAAAATATCAGATTGGTTTAGGAATGGATTGCTTTCGCAATATTTGGAGTATTTTGAATTATCTTGATGCTTATTGATCTACAGTTTCATGTGGAAGGTACAGTATTAGGAAGTTTTTCTTAGACAAGCTGTGTGTGATATTGAAAAACCCTTCCATTCTCATGTGTTTATATTCAAAATATGGTCCACATCAACTTGTACATGAAAATATGTGGCTGGGGAATTACAAATTTGCCTTTTTTTCCTTAAGTGCAGTTTCCAGTTGTATGGTTGTATTCTGTAAAATATAAGAAGAATAAGTCAAAATTTCTTAAACATAATATAATTATTTGGTACAAAAAGAATTAGCTGACCAATACAGTTAGACTATACAATGAGTGATAAATGCCAATGTATATTTGTTCCAACACTTATACAAACTTTTTGTCCTTTAAAATTAGGAGTATTTAAACATTATTACAGATTTTGAATTATTTAATATTTTTTTATTCATCATAACTACAGTATATAATTTTTTTTCATTTCCTTAATTCATTTCCTCAGTGGGTTACTTTTCCTGTTGGAGCCTTAGGGTTTGTAGCTACATGACGAGTGGTATCCTAATATGTTAGCACTTCTAGTTGAGATTCTGAGATATCTAAACTTAATAACTTCCTACCTTGCCCTGCGCATCTTCAAACGTACCAACAATCCGTAAAGTTTGCTTGCACTTAACAGTTGGAGACTATCAAGCATCTATCAGTCGGGATCCACGATGTAATCGCTGCTAATGCTGAATTGATAGAAGAGGCGTTGGATCTGATTTTTCTAGAAAATAAAATCTGCGTTGTCATCAGGGTTGGATAGAATCTTGATTGAGCAAGTCAAGCGTTGGGAATTCTTTGATCCGGAAATCTGAGAATTGACCCTATCACGCGCCATGTGAGCAAGAACTGACCACTGAAACTCACAGGCGGGTCTTCACCCTTGAGGAACATAGAAGTGTCGATCGATGGCTGTCAAGTCACCTTTCATGGACTCCATGGAAGCCTCCCCGTGGTCATTAAATTGACAGATGAGGGTGACGACACTGATGAAACTGCCTCTGCCTATGGATTCTCCACCTTAATTGTCACAGGATCAGAGTTAGGAACCATAGGATCAATGATGATGTGAGACTCCTCCCCCCCTTCATGAGGGAGGACTATATGAATCTCTGATGGATCCCTCTTTCATTTGGAGTACTGATGCTACAGATCAAGAACAGAACCAGGGCACAGCAGAAGAGGGAACTGCCGAACGCTTCTTGAACTACTCTTTGAAGGCCAAGTTGCCCCTAACTCTCTTACCCTCCAAGTGATTAGATGCCATGGTCTGTGTGTTAGGAGAGTGCATTGCATGAGTATCAATCCTTAGACAAAGAAGTGTCTTGCAGGTCATCATGGTCTTTTTGTCCTTAGACGAGAGACGAGAGCAGTCCCGGGACATCATCTGTCCTGGATCCGTATTGAAAGGATGCATTGGAAGGTCTTGTCACGAATATCCATGTTGCCGAATGGTGCAAATCCCAAATTAGAGTCACGGTCTTGTTAAAAGAGGCGCAGGATTCCTGTCACTTGGTGTCCTCAGGTTCAGTGCCTTAACACATGGAGTTTGTACACAGATAGACCAGGCACCTGGTGAGCTGATATGCTGTGACGGTGTATAGAGACCACGATCGTGGACATCATGTGAGTGAAGACTGGTCATTTGGCGACTGACCACAAAATAAACAAGATTTTTGAGAAGATGAGTGGTGAGGAGAACCATAATCCGTTCCTTCCATGCAACCATGAAGGAGGTTCTCCTAACTCAGCCAAGCAAGTAGGATCGGAAGTCTCTCGTTCATAAAGGGAAGATAGTCATCATTAAAGGCAAAACTGAGCAGCCACATGAACATCCAGAAGGAAATGTAGGAGGCAACCAATGTCCTGACTAGCAGTGCTTGTGCACAGTCCAGTGTGACACTGAGCACTGATAACAGTAGGTCACCCATGTACCAAAACACCTTCCTGGACTGGGTTGAATTTTGGTAATGCACTACTTCTACATGCATGTGGAGAGAGATCAGTTGATGTCCAAGAGACTGGGGCCAAATGGTCCTCATGGATTTTAGTGACTTTCTTCCTCTTTTCTTGGGGGTGACCAGCATCAAGTCCAAAGGCTCAGAAGAATACACAGGTGTGGAGGAAGGGGACAGTGAGTACAAATGCTTCGGTTCCTCCTGACCAATCTTCAGATATTGAGGACTACTGAGCTGGTGGTAACAAACTGATAGGGGGGGGGGGCTAATATCCAGGAGCAGGCAACGACTCGTCAAGGGTCATATCGCTCCTCTGCAGATGGATCAGCTGAGGAGAAGGACACTGCAAGGAAAAAGCATTTGCTAGTGCCTCAAGAAGCTTCTTTGATGGGGTGCCATTGATACCAAAAGAATGAAACAACTTCTGTAGGTTCAGGGCCTTACAAAAGTCATCATTTAGCAACACAGTAATATGTGTACAGTACTTTGAGAGAAAGACAGTGGGGTATTACCTTAACTGAGGGAAGGTGATACTTCTGCCATCTTTAAAGCATGCCACAAGGGCAAGCCAGAGTGACCTACTACTTTCTCACGAATTCCTCCAGATAACCCAGCCCCAAAGAAATGCGAAGGAGATGCAATTGGCTTCGAACTCATCAAAAACCTACCTTAAACTATTATACATCATCATCTTTGCTAAATCGGCTTACTGCATAAAAGTTCATGCCTACCCAGTTTGCAGGGGGATGACTGTCAAGTTATGCTGATACAAAGTTGATAATCTAATCATGAACCAGTTGCAACTCTAAACACATTTTTAAGGATAAAGCTTCTGCACATGACTCATGAAGTTTCTATGAACAGCAAAAAAGCAAAGCTATGTAATCACATTTTGGAAAGAGAACAAAACAAAAGACCAAACACCCAAAAGTTGGAAGCAGCAGAGAAGCACGTCCATACTGAATTGCGGCCAAAATCAAAGTGAGGATTGCTCTACCTGACTGGTGAGTGGCTACACTCCATCTGCCAAAATCTTCTATTTACCTTTTTTAAAAGTTTAAACAGCCACTCTGGCTATGCCGACGTCTTACTTCTATTAAAGGATGGTGGTTTGTATTTGTGTAGGAAACAATCTTTATTGACAATAGTTAATATTTCTACAAAATAACAGCTTACCATTTACACGTGACCATTTGTTGATATACTGAACAAGTGTCAAATAACATGGGGTAATGTTCAGTGCATCAAGAAGCACCAGCTCAGCAAACCTATCTACCCGCTTGGCTGTACAATTTGGAATTTAGCCATAGTTTTTAATTTATTTTGCAAATTGATTCGTATTGCCAGGAGTTTGTTCAGATTCCATATGAGGGTTTGTTACTGTCCAACTGCCTGTCACAGACTAGCCTCTATTGACCTTAAGCCCAGGAATGAGAGGGTTGGTTGAGGTCAGATATGTAATTTAAAGGACTGTGCTTTGTATATCTATGATAAACAAATTAATTCTTATATTTATTTGTTCCTATTCATATAAAAAACTTTCATCTTGTGAAATGTTAAGTTCATTGTCTTTCCTGGGAATATCCTTCCTAGTTCCATACAGCAGTAAGAAAGAAGATACTAACAACCTCCTTATAGCTCAACATTGGAATGTAGAAGCTGTTAAGGACTCGGCCAGTAATGGTTTAAAAGGAAACCAGTCATACATCACGGAAAACCAGACACATTCCAGAGAAACGGTTGGTAAGACAGTAACTCAACCTCTAGCATCTTTCTGTGAGGAGCCTTCTTATTTACCTGTTTGAAAACCATACAATTGCTCTAGGAACTAAGTTTTAGACAGCCAGACTGACGAAAGGAAGCAGAATGAAGGTAAAATAAGGTACAGCTAGGGGGCTAACGGAATGCTGCATACCCTTAAGTAATTCCCTACAGTAGACTGCAAAAGGTGCCCTGATGGCATTACCACCCCTTAGAGAACATGGCTAGGAAAAACACAGAGCTAACAAGTCAGCAAACATGACAAATTCGGAGATAATTTGTATTTTTCCTAACCATACAAACCTTAGCTATTTACATAGGGTTTACTTTCGGCGTAGCTGAAAATGACGAGCCATTAGATTTTAACGAGGGTTAACTACCCCCGCGCTAGTTAGCAAGGGGGTAGGGGAGGGGTAGCTTGCTACCCCTCCCCCCCCCACACACCGGTGAATTGTCTCACTTAACTTAGAGGTAAGACTTGTCTTGGGGGACAGGGCTGGCGGCCAAATATGTGTAAATAGCTAAGGTTTGTATGGTTCGGAAAAATACAAATTATCTCCAAATTTATCATTTGTTCCGTAACCGAAATACAAACCATGCTATTTACATAGGGTGACTTACCCCTTAGGAAGGGTGGAAAGTCCCCAGCCTTACTGGCTTTGGCTTTACCCGGGGACTCAGAATCCGAGTGAGCAGCACTCGAGAAAAAGAGTCCCTGCACCTCACAAGTTCCTTGCTCTGCAAGGAACGTGTGGCCTACATAAGCTTGTGTGTGGAGGAATAGTGTGTGACTCGTCCTAGGAAGTTGACCTGGAGTCCTTTAGATGGAATTCTAGGCTAGGACATTCCCAATACCACCTCGTCAGGGTATGGGAGACGCGACAGTATCAACTTAACCCTGGATAGGTACGGTGGGTCGTTTGCGACCCCGAGCGTCAAAAAAAAACAGGTTTTTCTCACGTGACTCACCCCTGTGACTGAATTTGTGGGTGATCGACCTGCAGGAGGTGTCTCCCCTACACGCTCTAGTAGTGTCCAGATGTGCATTGCTGTAGCTGTACTCCTTCCCCGATTTCTGAGACGCGTCGGGGTCGTTCGCGTCCGAGTTTACCCTTCTGAGGTAGTTTGCATAATTATCAAAGTTATTACGTATTATGAAATTGTCGTAGAATGGTGCAACTTGTATAGGTTATCAGTTGTGGAAAGTCTTGGTGGATTGTTTGGCTACCATGTGCATGTTTTTTTTTTTAGTTAAAATGTCGTTCATCACCACGAGGACCATTTTACCGCGAGTGCCCCTTTTTCATTTTTTTTCATTTTTTTGCCAAGTCATTTTTCCGTAAGATATTGCCAAATAGTGTCGTAAAACTTTTGCTTGTTTAGTGTTGGAAAGTGTGTCTAGATGATCTGGCTACCCATGCATGACTTTGTTTTTGTCAGATACGACGTAGTTATTGGTATATTGGGTATTTAACTGCGGTTACCAATTTCTGTTTTTTTTTCAATATTTGTAAAAATTACTACGTAGTAAGGAATTGCCGTATATTATTCATTTTTTTTTCATGTTTATGTGTTAGAAAGTGTGCCTTGATGGTTGGGCTAACACGTGCATGTCTTTTTTTTTATCTGAGATGTCGTATATTAGAATGTCGGGCATTTTACCGCGAGTGTCCCTTTTTAATTTTTTTTAATTTTTTTGCCAAGTCATTTTTCCGTAAGATATTGCGAAATAGTGTCGTAAAACTTTTGCTTTTTTAATGTTGGAAAGTGTGTCTAGATGATCTGGCTACCCATGCGTGATTTTGTTTTTGTCAAATACGACGTAGTTATTGGTATATTGGGTATTTAACTGCGGTTGCCAATTTCTGTTTTTTTTTTTCAATATTTGTAAAAATTTACTACGTAGTAAGGAATTGCCGTATATTATTGATTTTTTTTTCATGTTTATGTGTTAGAAAGTGTGCCTTGATGGTTGGGCTAACACGTGCATGTCTTTTTTTTTTATCTGAGATGCCGTATATTAGAATGTTGGGCATTTTTCCGCGAGTGCCCCTTTTTATTTGTTTTGCATTTTTTTGCTTAGTCATGTTACCGTAAGGAATTGGCAAGTAGTGTCGCAAAACTTATATTTTTATAGTGTTGGAAAGTGTTTCTAGATGATCTGGCTACCCATGCCTATTTTTTTTTTAGCCAGATATGGCGTATATATAAGTATGTGTTCGATTTTCCTGTGATTGCCATTTTTTCGTTTTTTCCCATTTCTTTCAAAATTACTACGTACTAAGGAACTATCACAGAGTAATATTTCATTTATATGTTTATTTGTCGGAAAATATGCCTTGATGGTTTGCCTAGCACGTGGCTGAAATTTTTTTTTTCTGAAATGCCGTATATTAGAATGGCCATTTTTCCACGAGTGCCCCTTTTTATTTGTTTTGCATTTTTTTTCTTAGTCATGTTACCGTAAGGAATTGGCAAGTAGTGTCGCAAAACTTATATTTTTATAGTGTTGGAAAGTGTTTTTAGATGATCTGGCTACCCATGCCTATCTTTTTTTTAGCCAGATATGGCGTATATATAGGTATGTGTTCGATTTTCTGGTGATTGCCATTTTTTTGTTTTTTCCCAATTCTTTCAAAATTACTACGTACTAAGGAACTATCACAGAGTAATGATTCCTCTAGATGTTTATTTGTCGGAAAATTTTGTTTACTTTTTTTTTGATTGAATATCATCAAATTTTTTTAGCTAAAATATTGTTTTACATTTTTTTTTTTCGATTTTATTTCCCTTCAAAAAAAAATTTTTGGGTCAGAATTTTAATTTTATAGTCGTAAAATAATCGACAATTATCCAGCAACCCACCATACAATTTTTATGCATATCCAATAATAATTAGATTAGTAAATAACACCTTGAAATTGACATACCCTTCCTACATTTCAAGTGGCAGATTAGGGAGTCTGAGTCAGTGTGGTTGGCGGCCATTTTGTGGACATATCCGAAGCGTAAGCTGCCCTATCTATATATATTCTTGTTCCCTATAGAATTTGTGATATTTTGGTATATTTTTACCTGCATAAATATCATATTATATATTAAATATATGTATTTTTTTATGAAATTTCCAAGTACTCAAAAAATTACCTTTAGATATGGCCCCTGATATAAATGTAATTTACAAAATAATGAAGATTTTTTTTACATATTTCCATTTTAGGATAACATATGTTTATTCCCTAAAAAAATTAGCCACTTCCTATTTCATTTGGGTACCCAAAAAAATTCATGAAATTTGGACAATTTTTTTTGGCCAAAAAAAGTTACCCTTTTTTTCTCATATCAGATCTTCACCTCCATGGGTCTGACTTCATCCAAAATACATCAAGATGTGTCCTAAACATTCAAGAATCAATTCCTAAAAGGATTTGTGTAGATATGTATAAACTTTTTTTTTATGAATTTTTATGTCAGGTCTTTTTTTTTCTACTTAATTTTTTAAAAAATTTATAATAAATAGTTTTTCTGCAGATGAGTAGTATTTATCTTTACAGTTGTTTTAAGCATTCATTGAAGTTTTTTTTGGCAAAAGAAAAAAGGAGGTTACTGCAAAAACTGATTTTTCAAGAATTTTTTTTGGCGTCGGGGTCGTTCGCGTCCGAGTATACCCTTAAAGGGGTGTCCGAGGACCGTACCTATCCAGGGTTAATACTAGGAACACAAGGGAGCATGGTTTACCTGCAGAGGTTGAGGTCAGCTATGCAGAGACCAGGATGCTGCTTTCCCCAAGAGAGGGAAGGATGAAGAAAGAAGTAAGGGCCAGACATACTCTTTCATTCCCGCAGACTGAGACCGGGTAATAATGCCCTCAACCTTCTGCTACCTGTCCAATAAGGAGCCTGAGGTTAGACCAGCTGTTGTGCAGCCACCACGGGGCCGATAGAAAAAGTATCGAGGCTCCTGTGGGTCACATCCTGCAGGTAGTAGGCTGTGAAGGTCGTTTGACGCTTCCAGACCCCAGCTTGTAGCACCTGCGTCACAGAGACGTTTCTCTTAAAGGCCAGGGACATAGCGATGCCCCTGACGTCGTGTGCTCTAGGGCGACGTGACAGAGGAGGGTCAGGATTCAAGGCGAGATGGATAACCCTTCGAATCCAGGCCGAGATGGTGTTCTTGGTGACCCTCCTCTTAGTCCTTCCCGTGCTTACGAACAACGCCTGCACGCGGGGACGAACTGCAGTTGTTCTCTTCAAGTAACGCCTCAGACTCCTCACTGGGCATAATAGCAGATAGTCTGGGTCACTTGTTACGGAACGGAGACTCGTGACCCTGAAGGAGTCGAACCGTGGGTCCGGCACTCCAGGGTTCTGAGTCTTGGCAACAAACTCAGGGACGAACGTGAACGTTACCTCCCCCCATCCCCTTGAATGGGCGATGTCGTATGAGAGACCATGAAGTTCACTAACTCATTTGGCAGAGGCCAACGCGAGTAGGAAAGCCGTTTTCCAAGTCAGGTGGCGATCAGAGGCCTGGCGTAATGGTTCGAAGGGGGGTCTCTTCAGAGCCCTGAGGACCCGAACCACGTTCCATGGAGGAGGTCTCACTTCCGACTGAGGGCAGGTAAGCTCATAGCTACGTATGAGTAAAGAGAGTTCTAGCGAGGAAGAAATGTCCACTCCTTTCAGCCTAAAGGCCAGGCTTTAGGCTGAGCGATAGCCTTTCACCGCCGAGACCGAAAGGCGCATTTCCTCCCGCAAATACACAAGGAACTCCGCTATTCCTGGAATAGTGGCATCGAGTGGAGAGATACCCCTCCCACGACACCAACCACAGAAGACTCTCCACTTCGCCTGGTAGACTCCCGCGGAGGACTTCCGCAGGTGTCGAGACATTCTTTCCGCAACCTGCTGCGAAGAGCCTCTCTCCGTGAGGAGACGCTGGATAGTCTCCAGGCGTGAAGCCGAAGCGAGGCTACGGTTTTGTGGAAGATGTTGCAATGTGGTTGTCTGAGTAGCTCATGTCGTGGGGGAAGTTCTCTCGGAGGTTCCGTTAGGAGTTGCAGAAGGTCCGGGAACCATTGCGAGTGATGCCATAGCGGAGCTATTAAGGTCATAGACAGGTTGACCGATAGTCTGGTCCTGTTGAGCACCCTTCTCATCAGACAAAACGGTGGGAAGGCGTACACATCGATGTTGTCCCACCATTGTTGGAAGTCATCTTGACAGTGTCTTGGGGTCCGGGACTGGGGAGCAGTACAGAGGCAGCTTGAAATTCAAGGCCGTCGCGAACAGGTCCACTGTCGGGGAACCCCACAAAGTCAGGACTTTGTTGGCTATCTGAGGATCCAAAAACCACTCAGTACTCACTATCTGTGAAGCTCTGCTCAGACTGTTGGCGAGCACATTCCTCTTGCCAGGAATGAAGCGAGCTGATAGGGCTATCGAGTGGACTTCGGACCACCTCAGAATCTCTACTGCAAGATGGGATAGCTGTTGTGAAAAGGTACCTCCCTGCTTGTTGATAGCCACTACCGTGGTGTTGTCGCTCATCACCACCACGGAGTGGCCCGCCAGGGTCCGTTGGAACTGTTGAAGGGCTAGATACACGGCCTTCATCTCTAGCAGGTTGATGTGTGGGTACTTTTCTGATTCTGACCAAAGGCCTGAGACCCTCTGGTTCAGAATGTGGGCCCCCCACCCTTCTTTTGACGCGTCCGAGAACAGTGTCAAATCCGCGGGAAGGACGAGAAGATCCACTCCCTTTCGTAGGTTTTCGTCGATCAGCCACCACCGCAGGTCCGCCTGTTCCGTGAGTCCTATAGGGACCAGAGAGTCCGGGGAATCGGTGCCCTGATTCCACCGGGACTTGAGCCGCCATTGCAGGGATCTCATCCTGAGACGGCCGTTCGGGACCAGGCGGGCCAGGGAGGCTAGGTGACCTAAAAGACGTAACCATGATTGGGCTGGAAGCTCTTCCCGCCTGAGGAAGGGCTCTGCAACCCTCCTCAGCCTTGCTATCCTGTCGTCTGATGGAAAGGCTTTGTGGAGATTGGTGCCTAATAACATGCCTAGATATACAAGTCGTTGGGACGGCTGCAGAGAGGACTTCTCGAGATTTACCATGATCCCCATATCTTGGCAAAGTCCCAGAAGCCTGTCTCGGTGTCAAAGAAGGGTCGACTTCGAGTCTGCCAGGATCAGCCAGTTGTCCAGATATCGGAGGAGACGGATGCCGTTTCTGTGCGCCCACGACGAAATCAGGGTGAACACTCTGGTGAACACCTGAGGTGCTGTGGAGAGACCGAAGCATAGTACCTTGAACTGGTAGGTCTTGCTGTCTAGGCTGAATCTCAAGTACTTCCTGGAAGACGGATGGATTGGGATCTGGAAGTACGCGTCCTTCAGATCCAGTGTGCACATGAAGTCTTGTGGTCTCACTGCAAGTCTGACCGTGTCCCCTGTCTCCATGCTGAACGAAGTTTGTTTGACAAACTTGTTCAGAGCTGAGAGATCGATGACGGGTCTCCAGCCTCCAGATGCCTTCTTTACAAGAAAGAGTCAACTGAAGAAGCCTGGGGAGCCGTCGATGACCTCTTGGTGAGCATCCTTCTTGAGCATGGTCTCGACTTCTGCCCAAAAGGCTAGCCCCTTTGCCGATCCCATGGCATAGGAGCTCAACGACACTGGATTCGCTGTCAGGGGAGGTTGAGATGTTGTGAATGGGACGCGATATCCTTGGCCGATCACAGAGACCGTCCAGGAATCGGCCCCATGTTGCTGCCACCTGTGCACGCAACTTTGTAGGCATCCCCCCACAGGTGAACACGCGGGGGCACTGCCAATCCTAGCGTTTACGGCCACGGCCGTTCCCTCTAGGATTCCTGCCTCCCCTGGAGGACTTTCCACCCCTCTTGTCCTTGACAGGAAAGGGCTGGGGCTTAGACACCTTCGTCTTAGCTGTCGGAGCCTGCTTCGGTGTCCTGCGAGGCTGCTGTTGATGCTGTTGTGGAGCTGGAGGCTTGTAGGGCCAAGATGTGAGGGCCCTTTGGAGGAGCGAATCATGATTCGACTTCCTCCACCTCTCAGCTGTGCGTTCTACATCCTTGGGCTCAAACAAGCTTCCTCCAAGGATGGAGGAGTGTCTGAGCCTGCAAACATCCACGGCGTGGACCTTCGGATGAAACTTCTCGGTCACCGCATCGCGTCACTTTAAGATCGAGTTGGCCCACAGGTTGGTAACCTGGTGGGCCAGGAACTCGATGGAGCGAGTGCCCGAGAGGAGGAAGGTCTCCAGGGCCTTCCTATTGCTCTCCTTAGACAAGTCCTCGGAGCGCAATAGGATGCCCAGAGAACCCAGCCAGACGTCCAGCCACGAAGTGGCCTGCATGGCACACTTCGCGACCTTCTCCTGGCAAAGGATCTCCGAAGCCGAGAATGTCACCTGCCGGGAGGAGAGCTTCTCAAGAGGAGTTCCCCTTGTGAGCTCTTCCACCGAGTGGTGGAGGGGAAGAGCTACACTGGACTCCCCCCATGATCTCAAAATACCTCCTCTGCTGTAAACGAGGAGGTGGGAGGAGTTTGTTCCCGGCAGAAGAACGGCTGGAGGAGGCGAGTTCCGAGAGCTAGGCTTCGACCTTGTCTCTGGCACTCTTCACCCACTGGGACCAAGGCAAAGCTGCACTGGCCCTTGGGGGTTTCTGGGTACCATAGACTTGGTCTAGGACCGTATCCTTGCCTTCACGAGGGGCAATCTCCGGGTCCTTGACCCTGTTGAGTTGCCTCATCAGATTCAAGACCTGCCAGAAGGCATGCTCAGACTCGTGCTGCTCTCCTCCCTGTGGACTGGCAGCTAAGTCTCCCGTCCCCAGGGGCTCTTCTTGGGGAGACACGTGGACGTTCTCCCAGAGTCTGGTTGGCTCTGGACGGATCCATGAAGACGACTTAGGAATCGTCTTTGAGTCCTTGGGTTCCCTCCTGGGCGGGATACAGGACTCCAGCAAAGAGGTCTGGAAGGTACCTTCCACGCGAGACGTTTCTCTTCCTGGAGGTGGGGTTCCCCCCATTGGTGCCGTGGGAGAGGCCCTCACCTCGTTGGACTCTCCTGAGGACGGAAAGGCTTCGTCCACAGGAGAAGGAGAAAACGACCGCGAAGGGGATGGATCCTTCCTGACGGACCTCTTAGGAGCCAACTTCTTCCTGGGAGAAGTCACCACGAAGTCCACTCCTCTCCTTCTCTTCAGCTGGGGCGAGTCTGTCCTTGGTCTGAGTCCCAGATCAGCGAGGGCCGGCGTCACAGCCTGCACCACTGCTTTCATCAGGTGACCAAACCAAGACTGACGGGCGACGGACGCAGTGTCAGTAATCCCCGCTGGAGGGAAGGGGATCTCCTGATCCTTCGGAGTGGACGCAACGGGGCCTACCTGAAAAGAAGAAAGGGAAGAATGTTGCCTGGACCTCTCCGGTGACTCTTCCTGGTCCTGGGTGAGAGCCCTGCGCTTGCGCAGTGGCGAACCTGATGGCGATCTGGAAGTACGCGTCCCTGTCGTAGGCACGAGCTGCGGGACACGGAGAGAACGGGGGTCGCGCTGGCGCTCGCGCGAAGGAGCATTCAGAGGGTCACGCGCGGGCGGCTGCGGGAGCGCAGTCACGCGCAGGCGCGCGGGCGAGTTGGCGCGAGGGCGCTGGCGAGGGCGCTGGCGAGGGGGCGCGTTGGCGCGCAGCTGAAGGTGCCCGCGCAGGTGAATGAGCGCGCGAGGGTAGAGGAGATCGCTGTTGGTCAGGAGAACGATGAAGCGCAGGAGATCGACGGCGCACTGGAGATCGATAGCACGTGGGCGAGCGATGGCACGTTGGCGAACGCTGGCGCATCAGAGAACGAAGGCGCGTTGGCGAACGATGGCGCGTAGTACGTGCAGGTGATCGACCGCGCGCAGGAGATTTAGCGCGTGTGCGCGTCGGAGACCTGTGACGATCCGAGTCATGGGCGCGTTGGCGAGCGCTTGCGCACAGGCGAAGGATTGCGCGGGCGCTCAGGAGATCGTTGGCGTGCAGGAGGGTGTCGACGCGCAGTCAGCTGGGTCACAGGATCAGATGGCGAGGAAATGCGCAAGGGCAAATGCTCGCGGTCGGACTCAGAAGAAGACTCGTGGGTGCACGAGCGCGTAGGAACACTTAAAGTGCGCACCGGAGTGCGTGCGCGCTGTTGCGCAGGCGAAGATGGGTGCACAGGAGCGCGAGGGCGAGGTGAAGGAGTAAGGTCCTTGCCTGCGTCCAGATCCGAAGATCTAGGGTGCGTGGGAGAGCGTTGGCGCGCAGGGCGCGCATCAGGAACAAGGTGCGTAGGTGCGCACTGACGAGCAGGAGCAGGAGACCGATGGCGCGCCTGGCGCGCAGCAGGAATAGAAGGGCGCTGACGGCTAGCAGGGGAGCGCTAGCGAGCAGGAGAGAGCAGGCGAGCGCTGACGAGCAGGAGAGCGCTGGCAAGGCGAGTCTGAAGGCGCGTTCGCTCGCAGGGGAAACCCGGCGTGCAAGGGATTTACTCACATCGTGGGAGACATCCCTTTGTCCCGAAGGGACCGGTGCCCGTCAGGTGGCGGGGTAAGAAGGCGCCGGCTGCGCATCTGCATCCAGGGGCGAAGGTAGGCCGGAAGGACTGGAAGGTCTAGCAGGCGTAGGAGATTGTGAGCGATCTGCGGAGCGGTCCAAGGACGTGGCTGCTACGGTCTGCTCCCGACGAGAAGAATCCTCTGCAGGGGAAGACAGCGGTGAAGACGACCCGAAGAGGAGCCTCTTATAGGGAGAAGGAAGGCCCCTCCGGCGAAGAGGATGACGAGTCTTACGGCGAAGGCGACCTTGAGGAAGGGCATCCACATCGTCGGTCCTCCGAAGAGGAGTCTCTGTCAGTGCGCTCCCCCGAGGAGGAGACGCACCCACAGGAGAGACCGTGGGACTCAACTTCCCCCTCGAAGGATGTTCGGAAGGGGAGGCTGAGCCTTTAGCAACGTCTGCAACAGCAGCAGCAACAGAGGTTTGACCAGACCTGTCGGAAGCCTCTGCCACAACCACGTCGACAATAGACAGAGGGTCTACCTCTGCTATTACCGGCGATTGCTTGACAGCAGCCCCTAACTGGATCAAGTCAAACAGGGCTTCCTTGGAGGGCAAGCCCTTAAGCCCCAAGGAAGCCCAAAGCTGAAAGAGATCATTATTAGAAACAGCATGGTCATCATCGTAATGAGAATCAAAATCCTCCCCCGGAGGAGGAGGGGGGAGCTGCCCCGCTATGGGAGGCAACGCCCTCTCCCGCACCCCGAGGTCGGGAAACAGAACAATGGCCTACGCTACCACTCGACGGCCTCTCACGAGAGACCGACCGAGTGGGAGCTTCGGAGGAGGTTCAGGCGGCGGAAGAAGAGTCCTTGGAGCCTTCCTTCTTCAAGGCAGCCCTTGAAGGAGAAAGGTCTCTCTTGGACTTCTTCTTACGCCGCCGGGCAAACCTCTCCCACTGGGAGGTAGACCACTCCCAGCACTCACTACAAGTTAAGTCTCTAGTACACCGTTGACCTCGACACTGCGGGCAAAGGGTGTGGGGATCCGTCTCGACCGCCGACATGAAAGTTCCACAGGGGCGGCCGGAGAGTCCAGGGCACTTGCCCATAATTGCGATGAAGGTAGAGGCCAACTTCCAAATACACAAAGCTGAAGAAAAGGAAAAAACAGATTAAGGCTGTCAAAAGCGAGGACGAAAGACAGCTGCTCATCGTCCGAGCCAAAAGTGAAGTGAGACAATTCACCGGTGTGTGGGGGGGGGAGGGGTAGCAAGCTACCCCTCGCCTACCCCCTTGCTAACTAGCGCGGGGGTAGTTAACCCTCGTTAAAACCTAATGGCTCGTCATTTTCAGCTACGCCAAAAGTAAACCCTATGTAAATAGCATGGTTTGTATTTTGGTTACGGAACAATTGGAAATTAAGGGTAGTTGCAAGATCAGTCTGATAAGATTTATGAAAAAACAATCTGCTTTTAAGCTTTAAGATATAGAATTTGGTTGTATGGTCCAGTGCAAGAATCGTAAAGGTCAATGCATTTATCGATGTTGCCATTCTCAATTAACCCTTTTACCCCCAATGGACGTACTGGTACGTTTCACAAAACTCATCCCTTTACCCTCATGGACGTACTGGTACGTCCTTGCAAAAAACTGCTATTTTACATTTTTTATTGCATATTTTTGATAACTTTAAGTTGAGAAATTTCAGGCATTTTCCTATAGATTGAGACCAACCTGACCACTCTATGACGAAAATTAAGGCTGTTAGAGCAATTTAAAAGATATATATTGCAAAATGTGCTTGAAAAAAAAATGCCTGGGGGTTAAGGGTTGGAAAGTTCCAAATAGCCTGGGGGTAAAAGGGTTAATTGAATGATATACATGCTATACAATACTAAAAGAACGTTATGAGAGAACAAAGAGTGTAATACGTTCAAGAAATTGTAAAAATAAACTAAAACTTAAATAAGTGATCAGCAAAAGTAGTACAAGTAGTCAAAAATATGAAAAATTTGTAAGTTGTATTTTTCCTAATTATACAAACCTTGGTCTCTATATTATGGCTATATTGCTCTGGCTTGCTGGAAAATACGCCATAAAATGTTAACAAATTAAACAAACCACTGCTAATGAAGGGCAGGGTAGTGGGGTAGACAAATCAACCCGCTCATGAACATAGCTCTGCTGTATACCCACTTTTGATGCTGGCAAGTTGGCCAAGTATGAGTAAAGAGCTCAAGTTTTGTATAGTTAGGAAAAATACTAATTACTTACAATTTGTCATTTGTTCCAGCATAAAACATACAAACTAAACAAATTGAACAAACCACTGCTAATGAAGGGCAGGGTAGTGGGGTAGACAAATCAACCTGCTCACGAACATAGCTCTGCTGTATACCCACTGTTGATGCTGGCAGGTTGGCCAAGTATGAGTAAAGAGCTCAAGTTTTGTTTAGTTAGGAAAAATACTAATTACTTACAAAAAAAATCATTTGTTCCAGCATAAAACATACAAACTCTTTCACTCCTTACTATGGAGACACCCTTAGGTGGGTGGAAGTCCCAACCCAACTGGCTGGGAACTTGACCTGGGGTATGATTCTGAGTTTGTGCTAGCGTGAGGCAGGTACCCTGGCACCTCACAAACTCTCGGTATATTATGACCAAGAGTTGACTGTCTGGGCTTTTTTGGAAAAGGTGTGCGACTGTGACTTGACCAGATAAGAATAACAGTGTGTGTAACACTCTTCTTACTTAACCAAGAAGTGCACCTAGACATTGCACGTCTCCCCCCTTCTAAGGAGAATGCGGACATGAAATATATAGTGCATATTTCAAGGAAATTGGTAATTACCTGCAGTCAGAGGTAGGCCAGCTTGCAAAGTCTTCCTGATGCTGTTCCACAAGAGAAGGAAGGAAAAGCTGGTCATTCTATCCATTCAACCCAGACTAAAAGCAGGTAACACCTGCCCTCTATTAACTGCTACTTGTCCCACAAGGAGCTGAGGTAGCTTACACCTGCTTTGCTGCCACCACAGGACCTATGGAAAATGTATCCAGGTTTCATCCTGCAGATAATGTGCTGTAAACATAATCTGACATTTCCAGACACTTCCACTTGTAGAACCTGCACCACAGCAAAGTTTCTATCAACCCAACCCAAGGCCAAAGCTGTGCACTCCTGCTGTGCTAACTTCAGCACCTCCAACAGCCATTCCTGGGGGAGGGACCAAATTCCCCAATGAAGGATGGTTGGGATTTAGTGCTCACTCAATTACTTGGAAAATCTCCTCTTGACCCTACCCGTGCTGACAAGCCGTCATATAATGTACGGGCGAGCTCCCGAGGTTCGTTTGAGGTAGCGCATCAGCGCTGTCACAGGTCATAGTAACAGTTACTCAGGATCATCGGTTACATGACGAAGACTTGATATCTGGAAGCCCTAGAAACTACTTCACTACAGACGTATTTTGAGTCTTAGCAATGAATTCAGGGATAAAGTTGAGGGTTATCTAACCCCATCCCCTTGCATAGGCTATGTTGTGTAAAGACCATGCAACTCACTGACCCATTTGGCCTAAGCCAGGGCAACCAGAAAGACCATTTTAAGAGTGAAGTCGCGATCTGACAAGTCAGCATAACGGTTCATAAAGGGATTCTAGTACACATACTACGTTTCAAGGAGGAGGTCTAACTTCCAGCTGAGGACATGTAGGCTCAAAACTCCACAGAGAGAGACAATTCTGTCGAGGAAGAAATGTTAACTCCATTCAGTCTAAAGACGAGGCTTAATGCCGATCGGTAGCCTTTCACTGCAGAGACACTAGAATTTTTCTTCTTTCAGGTACAGTAAGAACTCCGTCACAAGATGGTGGTATTGAGAGGAGCAATATGCCCTCCACGACAGTTCACAACACCAACCTCAGAAGATAGAAGATAGCTCACTTTGCTTGATAGACAGCAATGGCTGACTTCCGGAGGTATCCAGGCATCCTTTTCGCCACTGCTTACAAAACGCTTCTCTGCAAGAGGAAACGCTGGATAACCTCCTGGTGTGACGTCATAGGGAGGCAACTGCCCCATGGACATTTTCTGCATGAGGTTTTCTGAGGAGGTTGGAAAGGAGGAAGGCATAAAAGCTTTCTTGGTACCTCTGTGAGCCCAACTACGTCTAGAAACCATGTGGCTTGCTGCCAAAACGGAGCTATTAGGATCATCAACAAGTCTTGTGATTCCCTTGTCTTCTTAATGAGTCTCCTCATTAAACAGAAGGAGGGTAACGCATAAACGTCCATATTATCTCATAAATGTTGAAAGGCATCCTCCAGGGCTGCCTGGGGATCTGGTACTGGGGAGCAGTACATCAGAAGCTTCTGGTTCAGAAATACCACAAACAGGTCTATCGTTGGCAAACCCCACAAAGTCAAGACTTTGTTGGCTATCTGAAGAAGCAAAGACCACTTGGATAATTGGCAAAAACCAATAAGAGCCAATTATCCGAGTCTTCCTGCTCATATTGTTGGCAAGGGTGTTCTTCTTCCCCAGGATGAATCTGGCTGATAGGGTGATCGGTTTGTCTTCCGTACATCTTGAGATTTCTACAGCGAGATGACATACCGATTGTGAAAAACTGCCTCCTTGCTTGTTTATATATGCCACTATCGTTGTGTTGGCATTCATCAACACCACAGAGTGACCTGAAAAGAGTATTTGGAAGCGTTTCAGGTTTTGTCTTACCGTGTCTGCCGTCTCCATCTTGAACAGGGTTTGTAGAACAACCGTGTTCAAAGCCAAGAGGTCCAAGACTGTTCTCCAGCCTCCAGACACCTTCTCTACCAAAAAAAAAAAAAAAAAGAGAGAGAGAGAGAGAGAGAGAGAGAGAGAGAGAGAGAGAGAGAGAGAGAGAGAGAGAGAGAGAGAGAGAGAGAGAGAGAGAAAGTCGACTGTAGAGGTCTGGGGACTCGCCTAGGACGTCTTGAAGAGCATCCTTCTTCTACATGGTTTGGACTTCTGTCGGAAGGGCGAGTGCGATCACTTCATGAAGGAACATGACACCACTGGATGGTAAGTTAACCGAGTGGAAGAGAGAATGAACGGGACGTGGTACCCTGTTTGGAGGACAGAGGCTGTCCAAGATTTTGTGCTGTGGAACTCCCATCTCTGCCACCTGACTAAAGGCATTTTCCCAATGGTGGACAGATGGGAGGAATGGCCCCATAGCGGGAGACACCACGTCTTCCCCCTCTATGAAAGGGTTGCTTCGGGGCTTTCTTGCTTCACATTGGTATGCTAAGAAACCGCTGACTATCTTTTATGTACTTGTCTGTTGACAGGGAACAACCTCAGTGCTGGTGGCGTCTAGTAGTAAGGACGAGATATCGCTGCCCTATGGAGAAGAGTCTTAACTCGCCTGATGCCAACACTCCACAATTGTGTCAATGTGTATTAAAAAGAGAAGGACCATTCATCCTCGAGTTATTATTATTTATTATTTTTATTACTTGCTAGGCTATATTTTTATTACTGTACTTGCTAGGCTACAACCTTAATTGGAAAAGTATGATGCTATAACCCCAAGGGCTCCAATGGGGAAAAGTAGCCTAATGAGAAAAGGAAAGAAATGAACTAAGAGAAATAATGAACAATATAAAATATTTTAAGAACAGTAACAACATTGAAATAAATCTTACATCTATAAACTATAAAAACTTAAAAAAAAACAAGACGAGTCCTAAATAAGTGTGCCCGATTGTATCCTCAAGCAAGAGAACTCCGTCCCAAGACAGTGGAAGACCACAGTACAAGGGCTATGGCACTACCCAAGATTAGAGAATAATAGGTTGCATTTTTGGAGTCCTCCTAGAAGAGCTAATTATACCATAGCTAAAGTAGCCACTGAACAGTTATAGTGCGGTAATTAACCACTTGAGTGAAGAAGATTTGTTTGGTAATCTCAGAATTGTAGTGTATGAGGACAGGAATGCGAGAAATGAATAGGCTAGACTATTTAGTATGTATGTAAGCAAAGGAGAATGAGCCATAACCAGAGAGATGGATCCAATGTAGTACTCTCTGGACAATCAAAGGACCCAATAACTCTCTAGCAGGAGTATCTCCACAGGTGGTTAGTGCCCTAACTCACCTTTATAACTTGAGAACCTCTCCTCAGAACCTGTCTACTGAGCTTGGCAATGAGATGACAGAGTCATGTGTCCTCAAACCCAGTTCATCTACATGTTGGTCAGGTGACAAACCAGGAACTCGACTGCCCTTGCTCCAGCAAGCAAAAAAAGTATTCATTGCTTCCCAGTTAGCTGGTTTTGCCAAATCCTCATTAGCAATCACATAACCAACCGAACCAGACTAGAAGTTGATCAATGGGACGGATTGCAAATCAGCCTTTGCAACTCGCTCGATGTTCGCAGCCGAGAATGTCACAGGTTGTGCTGCCAATTTGTCAAGCGTGATGTTGCTCATCAGGAGGCAATAGAGAGGTATCATTACCCAGAATCTCGTAATACTTTCTCTGCAGAACAAACACAGAAAGAAGTAATAGAAACAAGTGTTCAGCTGGTAAGGAGTTTGTTGCACCAGTTACCTGGGCAAAGACCTTATTTTTGGGTCACCTAACCATCCTGGACCAAGGTAACTCTATCGTAGTTTTTCCGGCTCTGGCAGTCTGGGAGAAGAGGTCAAGGACCATATCTTTCCCCTTTGAGAGGGGGGAAAAATTAGGACCGCCAAGGTTGTTGATTATCTTAATGCAGCACAAGACCTGTATAAAGGAAAAATCTGATTCCCTTAGCTCTGTGGCCAAAGCCATAGGGGTACCAGCCATTGGTAGCACTCCATCCGCATGGTCTGAAAAGTTGTCTTGCAACTCATGCAGTCCCGAGCTCACACCAAAGAATCCCATGCTGGGTCAGGTTTGTCTGCTGGTTCCCTCACAGGGGTCCTGAGACTTAGTGTGGAGGTTCTTTGCTTCAGGTAACACCAAGGCCGGGACTGAACTCGGAAAGCTCTTCTGTTAACTTGAACCCTCAGGGTAACTTGAGGTCCAGTTCTTGGGATTCAAATCCTTCCTTTCCCATGATCTGGCCGCAAAGGCGGCAAAGAGGGATGTACTCTTCTACTTGAAAAGGACCCGACTGAAGCTCCAGGAGAGGTGCAGGTCGTTCGTTCATCATAAACTCTACCGGGGACAGCCGGTATTTGCCTGTGAACGAAATCTCCCCAGGAGATCTAAAGCCCTCTGTCCCCTCTTCCTCTTGTATGCTTTGACTGGGACAATACCCTCTTCTATGTTTTGTCTGAGACAATACCCAGTCTCTCCCGAGTAGGATCAAGGCTAGAATGGGAGGCATTAGTCTAGATATTGCTGGTACCTAGATGGCCACTTAGGAGGAGGGAGACAAAAGATACTGCAAGAGGGGGAGCTTACCTTGCCTTGTTGCAGAGCTCCTATGCCCGAGATCCACAGGTGGAATTGAATTCCCAAGAGGACCTAATACTACAAGACTCTTATTACCACCTCTATGAGTTCCTTAAACCAAGGCGGGTCCTTTATGAATGAAATCAGTCGGAACTGCTCGCCCACCCACCTTGCCAGTGCATGGTGGGTGAATGTGCGCTGACACACAAGACTTCATCCGCAAATTGAAACATCACGGACTGGTGAAGAAACATTCGTCAAGGAATCTGCTAGAGGTAGACAAGCTGCCTTGCGCCCTCCTGCAGAAGGTGCTCGCTCGGATGAAAACGAGCAAAGTAGGAGGAGTGCTTGTCTATGAATGTGTGCAGCCCATTGTTTGTGAACATCGGAACCACTTTCCTCTTATCCCGTATGGGGCTGAGGTCTGAGGCAATAACCCCGAAGGGTTATGTCCCACGAGACTCGTCACGGAGGCAACCATAGGCAGTCAGTAAGCATCACCATCAGGCTGCTCCAAAGAGGTGGAGTGAGGTATGGACAAGTTCAACACTTGATTACGAGGAACTCAAAGGGGAGACCACTTAAGTGAGGCAGCCCATTCTCGTTTGCGAGAAGGGCGTCATTCCTCGTAAGGTGAAAGAAACACGCCAGTGCGTTTCGCCTGATAAGTGAAATCAGAACATTCAGCTGGCTGACTGTAAAGTCCCAAAACAGTCCACCGTTCATCGCAGCACTAGACAGCCGTTTTCCTGGGGGAATTGCAGGCTTGACCAGGACTCCAAGAAGACCCTGCCAGCAACTTCTCAGGTGGAAGAGAAATTGCAGAGGAAGTTTGAGCTACGGGCACCAACCTACCGGAGGGACACCACTCCAGAGGCTCAGAAGGGGAAGGCCAGAGCCCCAACCCAAGGCCAAAGCTGTGCACTCCTGCTGTGCTAACGTCAGCACCTCCAACAGCCATTCCTGGGGGAGGGACCAAATTTCCCAATGAAAGCCACAGCTGACACTTAGCGTTAAGCGAAAGAGAGACCTCTCTGGCAGTGTGTGCTCAGAGTCCATCAAAGCAGAGGTTTGTCCGGAGGTCAAAGGCATATCACTCTTACTTGTTCATCTTCCAGAGAAGATTGAACGAGCAGAGTCAAGGGGGGGGGACCGAGTTCATGTAAGAAGTAAAAATGATATTTTCATTATAAAATAAATTTTTGAATATACTTACCCGGTGAATATATAAATAGCTGACGTCTCCGACGGTCGACAGATTCCAAAAACTCGCGAGCGATCGCCATGAAGGCTGCCGGGTGTGCCCACCAGCGCCGACTATCGGCCAGATACCGCATATACTTCTCAACCAAACCAGTTCTTCTCAGTCCGTAGGGTCTCTATCGGGGAGGAAGGGAGGGCCTTTAATATTATATATTCACCGGGTAAGTATATTCAAAAATTTATTTTATAATGAAAATATCATTTTTAAATATTAAACTTAGCCGGTGAATATATAAATAGCTGATTCACACCCATGGTGGTGGGTAGAGACCAGTATTAAAACAATAAAGGCGTATATGCTCAAGAGTTTTTGACAAATATTCAAAAAACAAACTTAAGTATAGGTACCTGGTAAGGAAGCTGACTCTGATGATTACTCTGCCTCATTAGTCCGCTATCCTCACGAAGCCCAGCGATCCTCTTAGGATGCTGAAAGACTCCCAGGAGCTGCTATATCCAGGGTGAACACCCCTATAACAGGACCTCATCAATACCCTTAATCTGGGCGCTCTCAAGAAACAATATTTTGACCACCCGCCAAATCAAAAAGATTGCAAAAGACTTCTTAGTCTCCCGTACAACCCAAAACAAGATTAAAAATTTCAAGAGTAGATTAAAAGGATATTGGGATTAAGGGAATGTAGTGGTAGAGCCTTCACCCACTACTGCACTCGCTGCTACGAATGGTCCCAGTGTGTAGCAGTCCTCATAAAGAGTCTGGACATCTTTCAAGTAATATGAAGCGAATACCGACTTGCTTCTCCAAAAGGTCGCGTCCATAATACTTTTAATGGATCTATTTTGCTTGAACGCTACTGAAGTTGCTATCGCTCTAACTTCATGAGCCTTGACTTTAAGTAAATAACGATCCTTCTCACTTAAATGAGAGTGTGCCTCCCGAATCAAAAGTCTAATAAAATAAGACAACGCATTCTAAGACATGGGCAAAGAGAGCTTTTTAACGGAGCACCATAAAGCCTCTGAACAACCTCGTAGCGGTTTAGTTCTGGATAAATAAAATTTAAGAGCTCTAACGGGGCACAGCACTCTTTCAACTTCATTCCCCACAATCTCAGAAAGACTGGGGATTTCAAATGATTTAGGCCAAGGACGAGACGGAAGTTCATTCTTGGCCAAAAAACCAAGTTGAAGAGAACATACTGCTTTATTAGCGGAGAAGCCGATGTTCTTGCTAAAGCATGTATCTCACTAACCCTTTTAGCTGAAGCCAAGCTCACCAAAAAAAAGTGTCTTGAGGGTAAGATCCTTCAGGGAGGCTGAATTTAATGGTTCAAACCTGTCTGACATAAGGAACTGTAGGACCACGTCCAAGTTCCAAGCAGGAGTCGAAATATGACGCTCCTTAGAAGTCTCGAAAGACTTAAGCAGGTCTTGGAGATCTTTGTTATTAGAAAGATCCAAACCCCTATGCCTGAAAACAGAAGCTAAAAATGCTTCTGTAGCCTTTAATGGTGGATGCAGAGAGGGAGCGACCGTTTCTCAGATAAAGCAGAAAATCCGCAATCTGCGCTACAGAGGCACTGGAAGAGGAAATAGAGGAGGACTTGCACCAGTCTCTAAATACCTCCCATTTCGACTGATAGATCCTGATGGAAGAGGATCTTCTAGCCCTCGTGATCGCTCTAGCTGCCTCCTTCGAAAACCCTCGAGCTCTAGAGAGTCTTTCGATAGTCTAAAGGCAGTTAGACGAAGCGCGGGGAGGCTTTGATGAAATCTCCTTACGTGAGGCTGTCGCAAGAGATCCATCCGCAACGGCAGACTTCTTGGAACGTCTACCAACCATAGAAGTACCTCTGTGAACCACTCTCTCGCGGGCCAGAGGGGAGCAACCAACATCAACCTGGTCCCTTCAGGAGAGGCGAACTTCTGCAGCACCTTGTTTAGGATCTTGAAAGGTGGAAAGGCATAAACGTCCAGGTGAGACCAGTCCAGCAGGAAAGCGTCTATGTGGGCTGCCTCTGGATCTGGAACTGGAAAGCAATAAGTCGAGAGCCTCTTTGTCAGTGAAGTCGCAAAAAGATCTATGGTGGGTTGACCCCATGTCATCCATAGCTTCTCGCACACAGTCTTGTGCAACGTCCACTCCATGGAGATGACTTGTCCTCTTCTGCTGAGGCAGTCCGCTAAGACATTCATTTCTCCTTGCACAAATCTCGTCAAAAGAGAGATGTTACTTGCCTTAAATGGAGTTCTTCTGATCCGTGGACCAAAGACCCGAGCATTCCAGACTGTCCAGTGGAGCTCCCTAACCCAAATCCGATGCATCTGAATACAACACATGGTTTGGGCTCTTGATCGCAAGAGAAAGACCTTCTCGAAGTCTGATGTTGCTGTCCCACCAAGTCAGACATGTCTAGACTGAGTTGGAGATTGGGAAAGAGATACTCTCTAAGCCCTTCTCCTTGTTCCAATGGTTTAGGTGAAATTGGAGAGGGCAAAGGTTGAGTCTCCCCATAGAGATAAACTACTCCAGCGATGAAAGAGTTCCCACGAGGCTCGTTCAAACTCTTACAGAGCAACTGTTTTTCTCTTGCAAGTGACAGACTTTTAACAGAGCTTGTTCCATTCTTGTGGGAGACGAAAAGGCCCGAAAAATTCGACACTGTATCTCCATCCCCAAATAAAGAATAGTCTGGGATGGAGTACTGTAAGTTACGACTTCTCTACGTTCACTATGAGACCTAGCTCCTTGGTTAGGTCTAATGTCCATTAGAGGCTCTCCAGACGGCGATTTAATGACGACGCCCTGATTAGCCAGTCGTCAAAATAAAGGGAGGCTCTGAATCCTCAAAAAATGTAGAAAGCTTGCTACATTTTGCAAGAGCCTTGTAAAGACAAGAGGAGCAGGAATGAGGCCGAAGCACAGTGCTCGAAATTGGTACACTACTTTCCCGTCCACAAACCTCAGATGTTGTTGAAAGTTTGGATGAATCGGGATGTGGAAGTATGCATCCTGAAGGTCGAGAGAGACCATCCAGTCGCCTTCCCTTACTGCTGCCAAGACAGATTTGGTAGTCTTCATCGTGAACTTTGTCTTGACAATGAACACATTGAGCGCACTTACATCTTAAGTACTCCTGCAGTGAACGTGGCTGCCAGTTCATTGGAGCCATCCCTGATAGCCTTGTTCATGCATGACATAATTGTACAGCAATACATTGACAGCTGGAGAGACCTTCTTACTTAAGGCTCCCAGGGACCAATCCAACAAATAAATTCTTCAAACGCTCGAAAAAACTCCTAACAGGAGATGGTCTAGCTCTGAAGCTGACCATAAAATCTTGGAGCGTCTCATGGCTAGACGACGAGGAGAGTCCACTAGGCTTAAGAAGTCTCCCTGGGCAGAGGCAGGTACTCCCCAACCGAGAACTTCTCCTGTGTCACACCAGACGCTCAAGCGAGAAGCTAATTAAGAAGGAGGAAAAGCAAAAGCAGACTTTCCTAAACTTCTCCTGGATTCCAACCAGTCTCCCAGTAAGAGCATGGCTCTCTTGGAAGAACAAGAGAGAACTGACTTTGTAAATGTAGGAGTCGAAGAAAGTCATGCCAAGAGTAAACTCAGACGGCGGAGCAGCCGTTACAAAACAAGTAGGACAAAATTTCCCTAAAGAAATTCATAATTATAAAACAAGGGATTGTTGGACCACCCTAGGTTACTCCTCTTCTGAATGACTCCCCAAAGGTACATTAGTTGAAAGGGGGTCATCAGCTTCTTCAGAAGGCACATCATCTGATAAATCTAAAGTCTTGCGAGAAGGAGATTTATATTCAAAATGACGTGAAGGAAAAGCCTGACAGGCTACATCAACTTGTATATGAACAGAAGTTAAAGTTGGAGGGTCAATGTCACGTTGTGACTGCAGAGAATGTTATTCTGCTACACGTCGTGACAGAAGTGACTGACGTTCAAACGTCCCGTAGTAACAGCGGTGACTGCTGTTCGATGCTATATCGTGACTACGGTGACTGACCCTCGACGTCACGTCATGTCTACAGTGTCTACCGCTCAACGTCACGTCGTGTCTGCGGTGTCTGCAGCTCAACGTCACGCTGTGACTGCGGTGGCTGACGTTCAAAGCGATCAAAGTTACATCGAGATTTATGCTCCGCATCTCGTTTAACAGCAAAGCTGTCACTAGGGATAACGTCAGCGTGACGTAACAAAGCTCGTTTAGAAGGTTGAAGACCTGAATCACGTATCCCAGAACCGTGACGTACAAAAAGCAAAGGATCCTTTCGCACAGGAACAGGATCGTAAGCTTCTATTAAAGAAGAAAGCTTTAACAGCATATCTTGCAAAACACTTAACTTCGGATCAACCTGTGACTGCGGTGGTTGACGTTCAAACGTCACGTAGTAACAGCGGTGACTGCTGATCGATGCTATATCGTGACTACGGTGACTGACACTCGACGTCACGTCGTGTCTACCGCTCAACGTCACGTCGAGTCTGTGGCAGAAACGTCTGTACATGAACGTCATCGCTATGAACGGGACTCTCATGATGACTACAGCTAGGACGTTGAACTTGTTCTGAAGGAACTAATAAACGTTTCAACCGTCTCGAAACCTTACGCCCAGGTTTTTAAAGAGACGAATCATCGGAAGACGAGGTGAAACTTCGTCTCTCCTGTCTTATGGCAAGGACGTTCTTGACGAGCAACGTCTGATACCTTTGAGGGAAGGTCTGTTCGTTGGTTTACACCTCTCGCTCCCTTAGGTCCTACGACATTCCTTCTCCCTGGTGCAGGGGAGCCTGAAAGAGGTCTCGGACTAGGCAAGCGACAAGCACGAACAAACGAACCCTCCGCAACACTGAACATGTTTTTCGCATTTTCTTCACTGATATCGCATTTATTAATAATTTCACATTAGACATGAATAAAGCTGATTTCTACCTGAATCACGCAATTCTCCCTTAATTCAAAAGGTTAGAATTGCGAAATATGTCGTATAATGTAAGCACATTAGTACAAAATGAAACACACATGCAAAAATTAATAAACATATACATATATATATCGAATAAAACGGAAATATATAAAGTTAAAAAGATCAGTGACTGGGGAGGAGACTAAAACTAGTTCACTTAAGGACTACGTTTTCAATCTCTCACCGTACAGTGCCTTGGGATGAGAATAAAAACTAAAACGTTTTATCCTCTCTCCCCGTACAGAGACTTGGGACGAGAGTAAAAATCTGAATCGAGAACATTACTCGCTCCCAAACTCCTTGTACAGAGACTTGGGACATGAATAAAGATCGGATCGTTCTCTCTTTCTCTCTCTCTCTCTCTTGTCACTCACAAGAGAATGGCTCACTCACTCTTCGTCAATAACAGGTTATTTGACTAAAGATAAAAACTAAAAGGAGTAAGAAATTGAAAATTAACATGTTCCTTTAAATTAGTATCTAAAAAACTTCAGTTTGTAAGAAGAATGAACAAAACGTCAAAATCGATTTACTCTTTCTGCAAAGTGAAACCGTGATTCTTTCTTTCTCTATCGTAACGATAGAGCGCAAACTGCGTAGCATAAATAAACCAAACGTTAGTTCATCTTTGAAAAAACAGCACGAAGACTATTCAAAGAATAAATTTCTTAAAATATTTTCTAAATATATTCATCTCATCAATCTAAACAAAAATAAAAGTTGAATGGGCTCAACGGTCGGCCATCTTTTCTCTATGGAAAAACCAGAGCGAGATTAAAAAAGCAAGGGCAAAAACTTTTCCTCTCCTTTCAAAAGCATTTCTTTTGAAGATGGTATTGAATAATCCAACACGGCGAAAGCAATAAAACCAAAACCAAGTACTTCACCAATCGGTAGAAACTCGAGGTCAAGCACAAGCGGAACCAGTGTTGTCTGTAACACCGACAGAGAAGAACTGGTTTGGTTGAGAAGTATATGCGGTATCTGGCCGATAGTCGGCGCTGGTGGGCACACCCGGCAGCCTTCATGGCGATCGCTCGCGAGTTTTTGGAATCTGTCGACCGTCGGAGACATCAGCTATTTATATATTCACCGGCTAAGTTTAATATTTAAAAAACAGATTTTGATCAAAGTGAAAAATCTATTTTTGAGCCATGTCGTCCTGATGGAAGGGTTCCTAAAGGTAGCCTTTTAAGGGATATTTGCTACAGTGATACTCCCATAGAATTAAAACCAAAGATCTCCATGATTCCAACTCCTGGCAAGAGTATCCAATAAAGGATATTATATAATATCAGGGGATGTATTCTAGATACGACACATGGCAATCGTCACCCCGAATAGATTTAACACTTCGATGTAAGGAGGAAGAGTGGCATAAAGGAAGGGGTGCCGTTCTAAGTACCCGGTGGATCCCCTTCCCTACTACTACTGCGACGCCATTCCTATGCTTGCCGTTAAGTGGAAATGGCCACAGATAAAGTAATTTTGGGAGGGATAAGCAAAAGGGTGGGTTCAGTCAGGACAACCTGGCCCTCTCACCCAAAAATAGATTTTTCACTTTGATTAAAATCCGTTTTTTGGGCTCAGGCCATGTCATGCTGAAGGAAGTATGCTAGAGAAAAGTCTTGAAATCACTATTAGATGTGGGTTTGTGTATGTGCCTTCTACCTTGAAAAGATTCTCCTTATCTGGTCTACTAGATCTATGTGTGAAAATCCGGAGATCTTTCATGCATACCAAACCTGGAGCCGGCTTAGTGCATCCTGCCCCCCAGCAGGGAAATGTCGATAATAAGGATTCAAGGTTTGTATTTTCCGTTGGAACAAAAAGGGTAGAGTTTGAAACGTATCCTGTTAAATTACCTTAAGTATCTAAGGTCATGATTATTCCTTTAGAAAATAATATTGTGACTTCAAGAACCTAAACACCATAAAGGGTTTTAGTAAAACTCCAATATACTTTGTTAGCTTATAACTGAGGGAGCAGTAATAAGATGCAAATAGGCTTAAGTATTTTATTATGCAACTAGATTATCAAAATGAAGTTACACCAAAGTATATATCTGATCCAGCATACAACACATGAAATGCATATTTTCTCATGTAGAAAAAATATACAAAATACTTTATCAAAATAATGCCACTCAATGGACGATGTGAAAACCAAATCTATCTGAGGTAGTCAGATGTTCGGAAATGCATAAGACACCGTAATGCAAACGTTCACTCGGCACTGGTGTATTGATCAGATATGCACCTACTCAGAACAGTGCGTCAACCATAGTTGTGATCTGCACAAGTGGATATGTATACCCATGCACCCCGAAGTATTTTAAAGTCCCAAAACAGTCCACCGTTCATCGCAGCACTAGACAGCAGGTTTAGTCACACTACCAGCCGCCACCACAAAATGTTTTATCTCTTGTACTTGCTTCGCGTAATGTTTGTAGAAGACCCTAGATGACTTCCACCCAGTGTACGAATGGAGTCTCTCGAAGTCCATATGCTGAAAGAAGTTCAGCAAAGAAGCAACTTTCCTTGGATCATGACCCACGGGTGTACCATCAGGATCCGCCCTGCGAATAAAGTAGGTGAGCTTCGCTCTCAGTTGTTTTAAAGATAGGTTCGATCCTGAGGTGTCGCCTCTGAAGAGCTGTCCTCCTTTAAAGTTAAAGGTTCTTCAAAGATAGACCTTAAGACACTACTGGGCACAGAGAGGCATCTTCCTTCAATAGGCAGATTTTCCAAGGGCCCCACCTCTAGGTGGGTAGCTCATTCTTAGCGAAAAAAGCAGGATCGGGAAACAAATTCAGTTCTCCTGAGTCCAGGAACTGGATATGGCCTTCGTTTCTAGATAAGGCGACTATTTCACTAACTCTAGCCCCTGAGGCTATTGCAAACAGAAAGATAACTTTCTTTGTCAAATCCTTTAGAGTACAGTCCTCATTATCCAGGTTCGAAGCATAGTGCAAGACTTTGTCCAAAGACCACGTGATGGGCTTTGGTGGGGGTGGCAGGCTTGAGTCTAGCACATGCTTTTGGAATCTTATTATAGATTTCACCTGAGAGGTCCACCTCAAAAGCATACAGAAGTGGTCTGGCCAGGGCCGACTTACAAGAAGTAGTTGTAGTAGAGGACTGGACAATAAGTAGTTGTAGTAGAGGCCAGGCCTTGCTCGTGGAGGTGTATGAAGAATGCAAGACAGAAATCTATCGATATTTCTCTCAGTTTCCTTTCTTTCACAAAGGTCACCCATTTCTTCCATGACGATGCGTACTGCCTCCTAGTAGAACATGATTTGTAGTCTTTGATGAAGTCAACTTTCTCTCATGAGATTCCAAACCAAAATCACGAGATGTAGGTTGCTGGTTCTCGAGGATGAATAGTAGACAGTCGACTTCTGGACCGGTTGAGACAGCACTGGATTTGGCAGTGGGAATAGCTTCAGATTCAACTCTAGGACTAGAGGGAACCAATTGCTCTTGGGCCACTTGGGGGCTACCAATGCTGCCGTCCCTCTGAAGGATCTTAGCTTATCGAGGACTTGAGAGATTGGTTGGTGGAAACAGGTAAATATAATTCAATCTGTTCCAGTCTAGAGACATGGCATCCATCACTTCTGCTTGAGGTTCCAGGTAAGGGGCTACGTAACAATTTAGTTTCTTGTTGTCGCTCGTTACGAAGAAGTCGATCTGCAGTTTTGGGACATTTCCCAAGATGAAGGAGAATGAGTCTGTGTCCAGGGACCATTCTGTCTCTATGGGCTTTCGCCTGGATAGAGCATCCGCCGTTACATTGCGGATCCCTTGTAGATGAACTGCTGATAAGTGCCATCTCTTCTTCCTTGCCAGGTAGAAGATGGCTAACATCACATGGTTGATGTGAGGTGATCGCGAGCCTTGTCGTTTTAGACACTTTACTATCACCTCGTTGTTCAGGACCAACCTGATGTGGGTTGATCTGTGAGGAGATAGTCTCTTCAATGTCAGGAACACTGCCATAGCTTCCAAAATGTTGATATGAAGTTTTTTGAACTGGTATGACCAAGTCCCTTGCACCTTCCTGTCGTGAGAATGACCTCCCCATCCTTCCAAGGTGGCATCCGTATGGATCACAACCGATGGTTGTGGTGGTTGCAGGGGAACTATCCGTGCTAGACTCTTGGCTGTGGACCAAGGCTTTAATTGTCTGTGCAACAAGGCTGGAGTCAACCTTAGTTGATCCCTTCGAGCGTCCGATGCGTATTTCCTCCAGACTCCTGACGCATCTTTTAAACATGCCTTTAGCACTGGGTCTGTTACCGCTGCAAACTGTAGAGAGCCCAAGACTCTTTCCTGTTGGCGTCTTGAAATCCTCTTGTAATGGATTAGTCTCCTGACAGATCCTGCTATCTCTCTCCTCTTCTTGGATGGAATGGAGAGGTGGTGTTCCATTGGATTCCCAACCACTGGAACTTTTGAGCTGGATTGAGACGAGACTTCTTGCGGTTGATCTTGAAGCCTAAGTGTTCCAGAAACTGAATCACTTTTTGAGCTGCCTGCAGACAAGTAATTTTGGATGCTGCCCATACCAACCAATCATTTAAGTAAGCTACCACTTGAACACCTTTGGACCTTAGTTGATCCCTTCGAGCGTCCGATGCGTATTTCCTCCAGACTCCTGACGCATCTTTTAAACGTGCCTTTAGCACTGGGTCTGTCACTGCTGCGAACTGTAGAGAGCCCAAGACTCTTTCCTGTTGGCGTCTTGAAATCCTCTTGTAATGGATTAGTCTCCTGACAGATCCCGCTATCTTTCTCCTCTTCTTGGATGGAATGGAGAGGTGTTGTTCCATTGGATTCCCAACCACTGGAACTGTTGAGCTGGATTGAGATGAGACTTCTTGCGGTTGATCTTGAAGTCTAAGTGTTCCAGAAACTGGATCACTAGAGCTGCCTGCAGACAAGTAATTTTGGATGCTGCCCATACCAACCAATCGTTTAAGTAAGCTACCACTTGAACACCGGTGCGTAGCTGTTGAACGACTGTGTCTGCTAGCTTGGTGAATATCCTTGGGGCTGTGTTCAGTCTAAAGGGCATTGCTCTCAAGACAAACTTCTTCTTCTGGAGTCTGAATCCTAGGTAGGAGGAGAAGAGGCAACTCATTTAGAGATGCCAGTAAGCATCTGCCAGGTCAATTGAGACTGAACGCCCCTTTTGGCAGAAGGGTCCTTATGTGTTGCAAAGTAAGCATCCGGAACTTGTTCTCGATGAACTTGAGTGGAGACAAGTCTAGAATATCTCTGAGTTTGTCCGAGTCTTTATTCGGAACACAAAACAGCCTTCCCTGGAACTTGATGGACTTCGTTTTCCTTATCACCTTCTTGGTCAAGAGTTCTGAGATATATTCTTCTAACAAGGGGGGTGGAGTGTTGGAAGAATTCTGAAAAACGGGGTGAAGGGTTGCTCCATTTCCACCCGAGTACATTCGTAATTAGGCTGCAGGCCCAGGGATCAAAGGTCCAGCGATACCGAAAATGATAGAGTCTGCCCCCTACCTGAAACCCTTTATTGCTTGGGGGGTCCTTCAGATTTGCCTCCGCGACCACGTCCTCCTCGCCCTGAGAGAAGTTACCTCTAGGCGAACTTCTCCTAGAACCTCTTCCTTTCTGGCTGGACCGAAAGCAAGTCGACTGCCTCTCAAAGGTAGGGTTAAACACTGGTGACTAAGTTACCAGCTGCTGAGGGACCATCTAGAAGGTGGTCTGAGGCATTGTGGTCATGGTCATGGCTGGGACTTGCGCAGGTCTTTGCAGTCTCCTTGCCCTCTTGTTCTTTGGTTGGGGGCCTCCTTCCAAAGATTTCCTCTTCGAGGACATACCCCATTTTTGGAGAAGGTTCCTGTTGTCCGTCACTGCCTTCACAATGACCTCTTGGACCAGATCCTGTGGAAAGAGGTCTTTACCCACATGTTCAAGGTAATCAACTTCCTTGGTTCATGCCGGATGGTCGCTGCTGCCAGGACAAACTCTCTGCAAGCTCTCCTCGCCCTGAGGAAAGCGTGATGAGAGAGAGAGGGTGCAAGTCTCTCCTTCGACTCCTGTTCCTTCTTCAGAAGATGGTCTGGCAACTTAGGAAGATTCTTGTTGAACTGCTGTCCTGTGATCTCAGGGTCTAGTTTGGAGACGGAGAAGGTTAGGTGGACATCCTTCCACTTTCCTTCACTGGTAGGCAGTGTGAGGGAGAATGTCTTGCATTCTTCCAAAGTCGGGCAAGGTTTTCCCTTGTAGGCAGCCTTGATGACAGAGTCGAATGCTTTCTCTGTAAAGGGAATGAGATTGAGGAAGGGGCAAGAAAGGTAGCGTGTTTCTTGCTCAGTGCTGAAACTTTAGAATTCGAATATTCGGCTCCCTTCAGGGTCTTCAGAAGGATGGCCTGCGCCTTATCATGTTCAAACACGATAACTTCCTTAGGGACAGTTTCTTCTCGGGTCGCACTTTCGTCCGGCAGTCTCACATAGCACTCAGGATAAGCAGGGAAGTTAGGCCAGAACTCGAGGTCTTCCATCGGCCTGGCTCCCAGCTTTTCGGAAACGAAGTTTCCCATCCATCATGGGCATGTGCTCCACATACCTCATGGGATTGGATTCGGAACAAGGAGGCTCACATAGCACTCAGGATAAGCAGGGAAGTTAGGCCAGAACTCGAGGTCTTCCATCGGCCTGGCTCCCAGCTTTTCGGAAACGAACAGTTTCCCATCCATCATGGGCATGTGCTCCGCATACCTCCAGGGATTGGATTCGGAACAAGGAGGGAGATCGGACACTAAAAGGCTTCTTAGATGTGCCCCTGGTGGTTCCGTGACGGTCAATCTTCTCCTACATGTTTCTTTGCTGCTCCCTGAATGACTCCTACATGGCCTTCTGCTCCTGTTGGAACGACTCCATCATGAGTTTAAGAGACGACAGAAGCTTTTCACTCGCATTGGCCTGAGCCACAGGTTGTGGAGTTGGTGCAGAAAACGTTGATGGTAGTGACTGGTATGCAGCCACAGCAAACTGGGGGTCTTCTGCCGCCGTCGAGAGGGCTTCCTCTTCCTACACGAGGGGAAGATCCTCGTCCTCTTCAGGGATACCGTGCAGCAGGTCCTGTTCCGTGTCGGAGGACACTTTTGACATTCTCTCTTCTTGGATGTCCATGTCCTCTATGGTCCTATTGGTGTCCGAGTCAACCTTCAGCTGGATGAAGGGAGACTGGAGCTGTTCCTGGGACACCACCGCATTAGGAAGAGCCTTGGGGAACAATATACACCTCAAGGAGTCGTTGGGTAAGTATGGTCCCAGGAAGTTCTTCTGGAACCCCCTGACCCACTTGCGAAGGGTATCCCTTACCGTGTCCCTAGTCTCTAGGGTAACTAAGGGGGCTTCGCCGAAGCCATTACTTAGCAGGGTCGAGCAGATGTTGCAGCCTTTTGGGTCCCAATATTTCAGGACTCCTGTGATGAAGCAGCAGGGGGCAGGGGGCATGAGGCCTACACATCATGTGGCCACAGAAGTCACTCCCCTTGTGGTTGCAGAACATCGCTCCACATTTCTCCCCAGGATCATCCTGTAAAGAAGGAGAAACTTTCCATGAGTTTAATGTCTTGTATCTTGGTGATATATAAAGGTTAAAGGGTTAAAGGTGACTGGTTTCAGTTCCGATTCCATCAGAATAGATGCTCACCAGAACGTCAGCCGGGCAAGCCCAAACCCCCCCCCCCCCCCCCTGTGGTGCCCTACCACAGCAGTAGCCTCCCCAGTAAACAGCTTAAACTCACGGTCCTGGGCGGGGATCGATCTCTTGCCATGCGAAATGCTAGGCAAACACGTTACCACTGTATATGGTAGCTTAGGATAGTAAGCTTGAAAAGAAATAAGAAAAGACACATATCCAAGTGAATTCTCTTCCCAGACTATTGCTGAGACCTCCGTCCGTATTAATATTAAGTTTCCCTTATAGGGAAGGTTACAAGGGAGAGAAACTCTAGAAACTAGAGTTAGTGTTAGTAAGTGATTTATACCAACATCATCCACCTGTAGTACTGTATTAATACAGATCGGGTATTGTAAATCCCCGATGATCAAGGAAACCATCTGGGTATTGAGGGATTACTCAACCTCAATAAAAGATTGTGGTCTCTACAATTGTCTGCAATAGGGAACACAGGATATGTTAGAAAACATGCATACTACTGTATGATTATATTCAGTAGTCTCCCGGCAGTCACTGCCGGCATTAGGCATTAGGTTAGTACCTGACAGTGCTAACCAAAAGAAAGAGAAAAAGATTAAAGAAGGAGGATTTCCCACTACTGTGAATGGACATAATAACGGGAAGTGTCAGAGGACTATATGTCAAATTACAATCTACTGCCTAGAGTGAAAGTTCCAATGGAAGGTCTGCATTCTACCCTGTCGCTGGCAGTAAAGCTAGTGGCTAAAGAATGCAAATGGTAACTCAAGAGAGCTGAGGACTTTCCAAGTATATCAGGTTTCATGCCGACACCCGTCAGAAGACGTCTCAGCCCTCCCTCATTCTTATCAACTTCCTATCAAGGAAGGGAAGTCAAGGGGAAGGCAGTAGCGAGACGAAGGATCTAACTGCCGCCGGCAGAACACCTGCAGGTAACGCAACTGTCCCGGCAAGCCGGGGTGATTGTCAGCATACCAGCAAAAGAATCTTGTGATGACACGCCGTCACAAGACGATAGAGGGGGAGGGGGCATGGGTCTTATAGTTCATTGTTTTAAGGTCTTATAGTTCATTGTTTTAAGAGGTGGCGGCAGGCTATGTCGCCTTCCTCAAAACAAAGAGCTGGGAAGTACGACTTCCTGTGCTAACGGCGCTGCCGTCGGCAAGACGAGGGCACCCTGAGTATGTCACTGTCTGTTTCAAACCCGGAGGCAGGAAGAACATCGTTCTACTCGACGGCAATGAGGATAGACAGTGACGGCCGCCTATGCCGGCGACACCACTCAGGGAGGGAAGAAGGGTTTAGCCCCTTCTCTCAGAGAGAGGATAATTATCGTAACTTATTTGGAAAATTCCATAGATTCAAGAGAATATATAAACTCATCAGAATCGAAAAGAAACGATAAAGACGGACGCTAAAAGGGAAATTACTTTACAAACATATATATATGAGCAGAGATAATTCTGCTCCGGTAGGAGCCACGCCAGCAAAGGTGATCGAGTACCACCAGGGCTCCGGCACGGATACGTTAAGTAAAGTCACATAATAATTAAAAGTTAAAATTCATGCATGCATTATCACATCTTATATAAATTGCCTAAAGAGCTAATATATTAGCAAAAAAAAAAAACGGGAAAGGGTCGCCCTACCATCTAAATAATATACAATAATATGAGGAGCAACAGCAGTCATTAAATGGCTGCCTCCGGCATCGGCAATGCTCACCAAAACACACTTAAATTAATGAATTTAACCGTGAAAAGGGAGACCAAAATTATACCAAGTAAAGTATGAATAATCAACTTTCCAGATGATGAAGATGCTGGTGATTGCATGATGATAAAATTCCAAAACTTATGAAAAACACCGGGCTAAGGGAGAGCACACACACTTAGCAAGGCTACAAGAATAGGAATGGCGTCGCAGTAGTAGTAGGGAAGGGGATCCACTGGGTACTTAGAACAGCACCCTTCCTTTTTGCCACTCTTCCCCCTTACATCGAAGTGTTAAATCTATTCGGGGTGAAGATTGCCATGTGTCGTATCTAAAATACGTTCCCTGATATTATAAGATATCCTTTATTGGATACTCTTGCCAGGAGTTGGAATCCTGGAGACCTTTGGTTTTAATTCTATGGGAGTATCACTGTAGCAAATATCCCTTAGAAGGCTACCTTTAGGAACCCTTCCATCAGCACGACATGGCCTGAGCCCAAAAAGTTGGGAAATCTTTGACCTCGAGGATGACCCAGAGGGAGAAGAATTCCCTTTAAACATAATCCGTCACCTACGAACTGCTCCCACTGGAGGATGGTCACTCCCGACATTTATGGCAAGGAGACTCCTGAATGCACGAGTGTCGTCTGCATCCAGGACGAACAGAATGAGGATCTGTCACCTGCGCTCACATGAAGGTGCCACAAGGGTGCCCTTTGATGCCAGGACAAACCCGTATACAGTAATGTTGTCCTCAAAATCAATCACTTCAGAAAAGGAAAAAAGGTAGTTTATAACCAGTTCAAGTAAGGGTTAACCGAGCTAAGATCATAAGTGGGTATACAGACAGGCTGTGTGTGAGTGGGTTGATTGGTCTACCACCACTAACTAGCGAAGGAAGGTTGTTTACCTCATGTTAAAAGTTCAAAGCTCGTTTTCAAGCAAGCCGGAACAATATATCCATAGTAAAGAGCAAAAGGGTTTGTATGTTATGTCAGTCGAACAAACGTAATTTGCTTTTTGTAGATTCTTCTGTATACTATTGATTACTGTAATGATTTAATTACTTATATGATTTTATTTTTGCAGCTGTATGCTATCTGGAGGGACTGATACCCAACAACCACAATATTTCTACCCTGTTCAGCAAACTATTGCCAGAGGTGCACTGCAAAGCCAATTACATTTATTCCTCTTCCCATAATCACCTATACCTGTGTGATGTGCTGACGCATCTTTGCGCCTTTCAATGTAAGAGATTCAACTGTAATATATTAGGATGTATAAATGTATAGAAAATGTACATTATTTAAAATATGTAGATAGATATGAAGGTAGCCATCAGTCTAAACATAAAATTTATGTAATATTTGTTCGTTTGCTGGTAAGTTCTTGTTTAAAGATAAAATTGTAATAATACAATGAAGCAGAAAGACAAAATTTTCTTGTCCTTTTCCCTGGAATGTTAAAATGTGAAACCTTTTCAATAGTACTGTTGAATGGATGACTAAATACTTCTTGTGCAGTAATGTACATAAAACATTTCTTTTGATTAAATAAAGGTTCACTGGTTTATACTGAACACTACATATAATTTTATAATGAGAAGTGGTGAACTCAACTTAGCGTTGCTGGGATGTTTAAGAAAACGTAAGATTTATGTAAAACTTGGTAAGCACTTAAAGTTTATGAACTTTCTTAAACTCTATTAGAGTTTAGAGAAGGACTACACTGTACGGAGAACATAATTTTCAAGTCTTCATAAAAATTTAAAATTTACACATTCTGTAAAAATACAAATATTCTCAAATTTTTTAGACTTTTCTTTAACATTGTGCTTTACAAATTCTTCACAAAATTTATAAAAATTCTTATGAAACTTTCAAATATTTCACAAACTTTATGATGCAGACCTTTCAGAACCTCTAACATTTTTATAAATTACAATACTACAAATCTATTTCAAAACATTTCGCTACACAGTAAGGTTTAAATAATTTAAAATTTCCAGGGACTTTATATTGTGTATCCTTTAACTTTTCAGAAACTTGAACCAATGTATTAATGTTGAGGCTAATTTTGTCTTGAAAATTTATAGATAAATCTGCAAGCAACACCAATTTTAAAATATGCTTGTGGTCATTTTCAAACTAAATACTTTCTACTATAACTAGGATCAAGTTTGTTCTTTGGAGGATATAATGTTGGATGAATGAGAACCCAGTCTATAAATAATAAAGCTTATGTATGCTTTACACTGACTGATATTAATCTGGGAAAGATATCCCCAACCACTCATTATTTTAATACCCATTGTAATAAATTACAGTGACTACAAAGGTAAATGATAAACATTAGAGTACGGTAAGCTTGTGTACAAAGAATGTTAGTTATCGATTTCTTTTCATATGATAAGTAGGAGACCAAGGTGCCACTTTTCAAGGATCTAACCATTAAAATTATAAAGTAAAATAGTTAGGATTCACACTGGTCAATATTGGTGCTATCATAAGTACCTCAAAAATTAAAAATTAGACTTTTATTGCTTCTAATCTAGAATATAACTTTTATTTGATTAAGGCTTTTTAGTTGTTTGCAAGAAATGCTATATACCAAGATACATTTCAAAACAGTACTCAGTTCAAGTTTATACCTAATTTTTTAGCCATTTTTTCAAAAACTGCTAGGTGACTTTAAACAGGGTCCTTACAGTGCTCTGTGAGAGAGAGAGAGAGAGAGAGAGAGAGAGAGAGAGAGAGAGAGAGAGAGAGAGAGAGAGAGAGAGAGAGAGAGAGAGAGAAAACAATGTTTTGTGCCAACTAGGGTTATTAAACTTCCAATTAGATGCCAGATATTTCATTATAATGCAGGTAGTGTATGTACATATGTAATCACATTGCTCATATTTCAGACAGTGTTTTTAAAGGAGTTTCTGATAATTAAAGCACAGTGCTACTTGCTCACATTTATCTTTTGATTGGTGTCTGCTTTTAGAATGCATGAATGCTGAAAGTGTTTTACAGAGTTTATAAAGTTTTGTAATTTATCCATTTGAAGACTGTCTACTTTCATGAGTGATGAAGAAATATACATGTTCATTCATTTTCATTAAAGTGCTGGAAAAGCATAAAAGGGCTACAGAGTACCATAATGATAGTGATTATTTCTATGAAACACCCCTGGTGTTCATAATGCTTCAGTCTCAAAGCTGTTTTAAAAGTTGAGGTCTACCCTATAATTAGAAATTTAATGTTTCCTCTCCCTGTAAAATGCCTACACCTTTCTTAAGTATCTAGTCTATCTGGATGTTGATGGCTACTTCAGGCATCTGTGTAATATAGTTCCTTTGATGATGTTCTCTGGTCACCTTTACCATTGTCAGATGATTTTACCTATCTTTACTATCCAAGATCCAGATTGTGTTCATCTTTGTGATATTACATTATTTGATGTTTTAATAGGGGATGTCTTCGTTTTAATTTGCTATGAATGCCAGTAAGAGTGCTTCAACTGATTTTCAGAAAGAGTGCCAGCTACAGAATTGTGCTTTGCTTTATTGTTTTGAATGTTGCTCAGCTCACTAACATTTCCTCTTTTTATGAGTTATGTTCAGCTGATAGCAGACTAATTTAACTATTCAAAATGTAAAAGTAAATTAACATTTAGTTCAGGGGAACATCCAGAAGACTAAGTTAGTTGATTACCTTAGATGATGTTGAAATGCCACTCAAGCTATTTTGAGCGTTCTTGCATTAATAGTGAGCTTCATACCCCTTAACTACTTTTGCTTTGTTTTATCTTAGAAGGCCTATGAGTCATTCTGCAAGCTGTGTTTCTAGGCTAATATACCCTGTTTTGTACTTTAGGCTAACTCCTCAAGTTATGCCAAGCAGTTCCAGTTTGTCATGCAGTAGGGTTCTCATGGTGCACAGCCCTGATGGAGTCAATCGCCATGCAGTAGGGTTCTCATGGTGCACAGCCCTGATGGAGTCAATCGCCATGCAGTAGGGTTCTCATGGTGCACAGCCCTGATGGAGTTAATCGCCTCTACACGAGCCTTGACCTCTAAGAGTTACGAGCTACTTCAGGTTCTTATATTGCATAAACCTTGCATTATTGTGGTCTGGTCTGCTCTATACAACCACTGGATTCTGAGATAGAATACAAGAATTTCTTCTGGATCCTTAAATCCCTCCATCTACTAAAGTAGGAACTCATAAGCAACCTTTTTTCATGTGGCATAACGTATTGATTCGGTAGAACAAGGTAACAGATTGTAAAGTTTTTTGTTGTAACTGAATGGTTGCATTTTGTTTAGGATGAAGTGAAGTTCATGCCAGAATAGGCTTTTCTACTAGTTCATTTCAAATTTTCCCTAATAGCATTAGCGTAGGTGCCAGGATCTCTACTGCTGAAGTAAGTCCCTTGCCTAGTGCAGGAGCAAGATTACTGATAAATGCAAATAGAGAAACCTTGTACTGTAGTTTCCTTTTTGAATTTTCTCCCGGCCAACATCCCAAAATCAATATTATAGAGGCATAACTTGAGTTAGATGAGATACCTATATCCATCGGAAACATTTTTCAAAAGATACAAAAATAAATTAGTCAACTTCTTTTTACTTCATTTTAATGGGAGAATGAATAAACTATGATCTCAAATAAGATGGAACATCCCTAAAAGCATTTTTTAAATTTTAGAACACTAATTAGTTCCTCAAATCTTAAACCAGTTAATTAATGCCATGGAAGTTTTTATTACAATATTTTAGAGTTGCTTGACATGATAATGATGTTTGATATAATTTGAAATATAGTATAATTGAAACACTCTTGTTTACATATTCCATGGTATGGGTTATTTTAACTTGTATAGAAGAAAAATTGGAAGGCATCAGGATCTTAACCTTAATAAAGGTTACCCAAGTTGATAGGACACTAACTTTTTTGTCGTAATCTCAAAAACCTGCAGCTTTAGTGAACTGTGTGGTAAGAGTAGGATACTGCACTGTCCAAGTATGTTCCTCAATGCCCAAGTGAACATTTTAGTTACTACCTAGGTATTTATGCATTAGTTCCAATAATTGATTAATTATTGATAAGTTATAAAGCTGGTAGCCTCTAGAATCCAGAAATACTCTGGAGGTCTATTCTCAGGAACGCTCCTCATCCTTCTGTCTTTCAGTAACTGCTACTTCTCAAAAATAAAATTTTTAGTGTCTTCAAGGGAGTCTGAACTTTGTTTCTGCTTTAACAGTTGGTCTGGTTGAATGGCTAAAAACACATCTTATGATAATGGCCATGATCTGATAGGGGTATTGAAATCCTCTTGTCTTTTTATCCTTCCTTGTAGAGAATACATTTAATAAACCAAGTTTTGTAAAGAATTCAGTAAGGGCAATTTTTGGTTGTAGAGATTGTGGTAGAGGAGGTCTTGCATCCATCTCCAGAGTGTTTAAATCAATGTTAAATTTCCTAACAATTTAACAGTTCTCTAAAGTTTTTGATGGAAAATTTTCAACAGTCTGGATAAACATGATTACTGGTTCCTATTATTCAGGCTACTATGAAACCACCTTGGTTTATAACCAGTTCGAAGATTCCTCGTGTACGGGTCCTCGTGTATTCATCAGTATGATAGCTCCCATCTCAAATGGCTGGAATTTCTTGGGATCAGGCTTTTTTTTTTTTTTTTTTTTTTTTTTTTTGGTTAGGAACCAACTAGTAAGGCTATGCAGGTTACTGAGAAGGTACAGAGTCCTGGTCACTTTGGAAAAATTTCTTAAATCCTTATCAAAGGATTCTTTCTTTGGGCCTTTTCATGAGAAAAGAGAATTAATTTTCTTCTTCTTTTGTTGGAGAATTTCAAAAGATTGAAATCTTTGTGTCAGTTGAATGAGAGGGATTTCAAATCAGCTTTGGTACAGGAGCCCCAGTCTGGGCTCTATTTGTTTTCAAGTGTATTTGTTACATTACACTGTAAATGCAAACCAACCTCATCTCATTGAATGGTCGTCTATCCCAATGAGTGTTCTTAGAAGTGGGACTTTTTTATATCTCTTTCCTTGGAACCCTCCTTGGAAGGGTGGGATGCAATCACAGTCGGAACATTGTCGAAGGGGACATCGCATATTCTAGACACTTCAGGCTCAAAATCTCTATTTATGGTTAAGTGTGTGACAGTGTTTTCAGACAGCACAACACAATTGGCATAGACTCAGAACCAAAAGGAACCAAGTCGGAATCCTTGTTCCCAATACAAGAAGTACTTTTATCTTGAACAAATTTAAGGGAATTATCTTTCTACCTTAGCTTACTCCTGGAAAGAGGAATTACAGGTACTCCCAATGATTTCTCATCCTTTAGTATGTTGGGGATTTAGAATTGGTGAACATCTTTATGATTTCACTCAAGTAGATGTTTTACCAGTTTCAGATCCCTTAACTTGGTAGTGGAAGATCCTGTCACAGGACTGGTCAAATCTAGTTCCTTATTTTTCCTTCCTTCTCCAATATTTGAGCAGTTAAGCAATTTTGGGGTATCTGCAAACAGCAGTATAACTAATGGGCCTTTTTTGTCTGAAGAGAGGGTGGTTTACAGTTTTATAGGCTTTTTTTTTACCGAGTGTCCATAGAGGTTGCCTTACAAATTCAATCTTTTCAAGTAACTGGTTTTGAGGTCAATTCACCCAAACACCTACTGTACTCACTTCACCAAGCCACTTTAATTTTTTAAGACCTCTGGATTGTCTCTAAAGTTAGTCCATCAATAATATTCATCAAAGAAAGACTTGTGGATGGGTTATTTTGATTGGTGCAAATCAAGGAATGTTTTGGAAACAAGAATCAGGTTGGATAGTTTCTGGAATCTTTTATTTCCTTTTTTAAGAGGAAATTGTCTATTGAGGTTATAAAAGTTTAAAGGTCCATGTCAATACCATAGTCACGTATTTAGCTTTACACTTATCCTCTTCAGATAATATTGAGAAAGTACTATAGGTATTTTACAGTTGAAAGATCTACAGTTCTCAGAATGAATTACTGTACTCTATTGGAATATATATGCAATATTACATTTCATTTATCTCACAGCTAAAAGTTTTCATTTTAGCATTAGCAATTTGGCTTTTTAGCATTAGCATCAATTAAACACTGATGAACAGCAGTCTTTTTCCTACAATGAAGATTTTGGAGATGGGAAGAGGAATTTTATATCTTATTGACTTTCACAGATAATTAATATTTTAAGACTAAATGTTATCCCCATTTTTCTTAGTTCCTTTTTCAAAGAAAACATTTTGTTCTGTG
>NC_090761.1:42014670-42037170 GCF_036898095.1 Palaemon carinicauda
GAGACCCACTTCTTCCAAGACGATTCATATTGTCTTCTGGTTGACTCTGTCTTGTATTCTTCAATAAAGTCGATGTTGTCTTTTGAGATCCCGAACCTTTTCTTGGCTGCTAAGGCGAGAAAATCATGAGATGCAGGTTTTGGGTTCTCAATGATGAAGCGTAGACAGTCGACTTCTGAACCAGTTGGGATAGAACTGGGTTTGGTAGAGGAAACAGCTTCAGCCTCAGTTCTATCACTAGAGAGAACCAATTGCTCTTGGGCCATTTGGGGGCCACTACTGCTGCTGTCTCTTTGAAGGATCTTAGCTTGTTGAGGACCTTCAGCAGGAGATTTGTTGGGGGGGAACAGATAGTATGATTGCATCTGTTCCAATCGAGGGACATGGCATCCATCGCTTCTGGCCGAGGGTCCTCATATGGGGCTACATATCGAGGTAGTTTCTTGTTGTCGCTTATTGCGAAGAGGTCGATCTGCAGTTCTGAGACTTTCTCCAAGATGAAAGAGAATGAGTCTGCGTCTAAGGACCATTCTGACTCTATCGGCTTTCGCCTGGATAGAGCATCCGCCGTCACATTGCGGAACCCTTGTAGATGAACTGCTGATAAGTGCCATCTTTTCTTTCTTGCCAAGCGTAAGATGGCCAACATCACGTGATTGATGTAGGGCGATCTCGAGCCTTGTCGGTTCAGACATTTCACTATCACCTAGCTGTCCAAGACCAACTTGACGGGGGCTGATCTGTGAGGGGATAGTTTCTTCAACGTCAGGAAGACTGCCATGGCTTCCAGAATGTTGATGTGAACGGTCTTGAACTGGTGTGACCAGTTCCCTTGTACTTTCCTTTGATGGGAATGACCTCCCAATCCTTCCGGTGAGGCATCCATGTGGATGACTACTGACGGTTGAGGTGGTTGCAAGGGAATTGTCCTTGCTAGGCTCTTGACCTTCGACCACGGCCTCAGAAGCGATCGCAGTAAGGTCGGTGTCGATCTCTGTTGATCTCTTCGAGCGTTTGATGCATATCTTCTCCAGACTCCTGACGCATCCTTTAGTTGTGCTCTCAGCACTGGGTCTTTTACTGCTGCAAACTGGAGAGAGCCCAGTACTCTTTCCTGTTGGCGTCTTGAAATCCTGTTGGATTTCAGTAGTCTCTTGACAGAACCCGCAATCTCTCTCCTCTTCTTCGGTGGAATGGAGAGGCGGTGTGACTGCAAGTTCCAATGGATTCCCAACCATTGAAACTCTTGAGCTGGAGAGAGGCGAGACTTCTTGTAGTTGATCTTGAAGCCCAGATGGTCCAGGAACTGGATCACCTTCGGGGCTGTCTGCAGACAAGCAGTCTTGGATGCTGCCCACACCAGCCAGTCGTCCAAGTATGCTGCTACCTGAATGCCTTCTAAGCGTAGCTGTTGTACGACAGTGTCTGCAAGTTTTGTGAATATCCTTGGGGCTATGTATGTATGTGAAGACATACCTTGTCTTCTGTAACTTGAATCCTAGGTAGGAGGAGAGGGGACGGCTGACTGGAAGGTGCCAGTAAGCATCTGCTAGGTCTATTGAGACTGTGTATGCCCCTTTCGGTAACAGGGTCCTCGATGAACTTGAGTGGAGACAAGTTTAGAATGACTCTGAGTTTGTCCGAGTCTTTCTTGGGAACACAAAACAGCCTTCCCTGGAATTTGATGGACTTTGCTTTCCTTATGACCTTCTTGTTCAAGAGTTCTAAGGTATATTCTTCCAATAAGGGGGTGGAGTGTTAGAAGAATTGAAGAAAGGAAGGTGGAGTTCTGTTCCATTTCCACCCTAGTCCATTCTTGATTAGGCTGTGGGCCCAGGGATCGAAGGTCCAACAATCCCGAAAGTGGGAGAGTCTTCCTCCTACCTGGAGCATCTCATTGCTTAGATGATCCGGAGGGTTTGTTACCCTGACCACGTCCTCCTCTACCCCTTGAGGGGTTTCTTGAGGAACCTCTCCTAGATCCTGTACCTTTTGGGCAAAAGGTAGTGGTGTGCCTCTCAAAGCCTGGGTTAAAGGCTGGTGACTGGGCTACTAACTGCTGAGGCACCATCTGGAAAGTGGTTTGTGGCTGGGCAACCATTTTGGGCACTGGTCATGGTAACAGTGGGATGTTGCGCAGGTCTATGAGGCACTCGTTGCTTCTCCGTCTTCCTGTTCTTGGGTTGGGGACCAGCATCAGAGGATGATTTCCTTTTGGAAGACATGCCCCACTTTTGGAGAAGGTTCCTATTCTCTGTGGTGGCTTTAGAAACTACCTCTTGGACTACTTCCTTTGGGAATAGGTCCTTGCCCCAGATACGCGAAATGATCAGCTTCCTGGGGTCGTGCTTGACCGTTGCATTGGCAAACACGTACTCTCTACAGGCCCTCCTGGCCTTCACGAAAGCGTACATGTCCTTTACTAGTGTAGCCATGTGCATCTTGGCTAGGACTGTGTACATATCTGGGGTACTCGAAAAGCCTGCATACATCTCCATGCAGTTCTGGAGAGACAGAGAGGTGGCTAGTCTCTCTTTTGTCTCCTGTTCTCTTCGCAGAAGAAAGTCTGACAACTTCGGCAGGTTCTCATTAAAATGCTGTCCTGCGATATCTGGATCTAATTTTGAGATCGAGAAGGTTAGATGGACCTCGTTCCAGTCCTTCTCGCCCGTAGGCAGGGCTAGAGACAATGGTCTACACTTCTCTAGCGTAGGGCATGGTTTGCCCGCATCAACTGCTTTTAGTACGCAGTGGAGAGCTTTAAATGTGTAGGGAAAAGCTTGGGAGGAAGGAGCAAGTAAGGTGGGGTGCCTCTTGCTCAGAGCAGAAACCTTCGAGTTCGTGTATCCTGCTTCCTTCAGGCTACTCGTCATGAGAGCCTGTGCCTTGTCATGATCAAAGACCATGACCTCCTTAGGTTCCGTCTCTTCTTTAGACGCAGGTTCGTTCTTCAACCTGATGAAGCACTCCGGGTAAGCCACAAAGTTCGGTCAAAATTGGAGATCGTCGAGGGGTATGACCCCCATCTTCTCCGAGACGTAGAGTTTCCCATTCATCATGGGTATGAACTCCGCATACCTCCAGGGGTTGGTTTCGGAGCACTGAGGTAAGTCAGAGACTCTGGGCCGCTTGTGGGGGCCGCGAGAAGCGGCCGTGCGGTGTACTTCCCTGACTTCCTTTCTCATCTCTTGCTGTTCCTTACGCATAGTTTCCAACATCAGCTTGGGGAACAGCGGTTCTGGTTGAGAGGTTGAGGCCGAAGAGGTTGACGGCACAGGTTGATATGCCGTCACAGACAGTAGAGGGTCTTCCGTCTCTGTGGATCCGGATTCTTCTTCCTCCTCGGGTAGCTGGGCCACCTCTTCTTCAGGATCTTCTTGAAGGAGATCCTTTTCGGTATCTGATGACACCTCTGACATCCTTTCCTGTTGGATGTCCATGCCTTCCAAAGCCTTATTAATGTCAGCCTCTATCGACAGTTGTATGCAGGGAGGTTTGACCAGTACCTGAGGCACAACCGCGTCGGATGTTGCCTTAGGGAACAGAAGGCTTCTGATCGTTTCGCTTGGTAGGTAAAATCCCGGAGAGTTCTTCTGGAACCCTCTCACCCACTTTTGAAGCATTTCCCTCGCAGTATCCCTAGACTCCGACGTCTTGGGATCACCGAAACCTTTGGACATCAAGGCCGAGCAGACGGTGCAACCCTTCAAGTCCCAATACCTCAGGGTTTCAGTTGAGATGGAGCAAGGGGCATGAGTACTGCACATTTTGTGGCCACCAAAGTTCCTACTTTAGTGGTTGCAGTACATGACGGCACACTTCACCTTGGCCTCCTCCTGTAAGGAAAGAAAGAGTGAAATGAGTATGGGGTAATTTATCCAACTGATAAATATTCACATGCATTAATAGTAATTCTTACTATTATAATTATAGCTTAGGATAGTAAGCTAGAAAGGAAATAGGGAAAAGACATATCTGTGTTTCCTGTCCAGGCAATTGCTGTGACCTCCCTCAATATTAATATTTTAAAATGTCTTTAATAGGGAAATATAGGGTGGGATAGCTCTAGTACTTAGAGCCAGAGTCAGTGTATACTAGCACTAACTCCCCCACAAGTGAAATATTAATACTGTAGGGTAAAATCTTGTGTTCTGATGATCTAGGATACATCAGAATGTTGAAGGAATGCTTACCTTAACATTTGTTTAGCGGTCTCAACAATGGACTGTTAAAGGATACACAGAGTATGTTGGAAATTCATACTACTGTATGTTATATACTGTAGTTTTCTAGCTGTTGTATTTGCTATACTGCAGGAATACTGGCTACTGTATAATCTTATACTGTAGTTCTGCCGGTATACTACCGGGCTAGGCTAGTACCTGGCGGCACTAGCCGATAGAGAGAGAGAAAGAATGGAGAGAAGGATTACCGTATCATTATAGTTTAGTATAATAATTAGGGTTGTAGGGACTACTGCCTTCTTTCCAGAATGAGGATTCAAATGGAAGGGGAGAGAATGTAATAATTCTACCTTCCATCCAGCCACAATATCTGTTGCCGGCTGCACTGCCAGCTACAGGGTTTGTGGATGGCAGTCCAAGGAAGGACTGAAGAATTCTCGAAGATGTAATGGATCTCCCACCGGCAGCCATCACGGCCGGCACAGCCGTCATGGCCGGCTCAACCTTTCCCAGAGCCTTGCTTCCGTTAGGAGAGAGGTCGAAGCGGCAATCTAGCCGCCTTTGTATGAGCCCGGCCGGCATTGTAATCAGCCCGCGCAAGCGGGGTGATTGTAGAATACCGGCTACAGGGGTCGTAAAGGACAGAAGGGGGAAGGGAAAGGGTCTTATATTTTGCATAGAAAGAAGGCGGCAGGTATGCCTCCTGCTTTTGGCTGCAAATCAAGAAAACGGTTTCCTTGCCAGTGCCGTCTTTGGCGGCAGAGGAATAACGATTCCTTAGCCTAAGACATTGCCAGATAAGACTTGTCTTCTAGTCCGCAAGGGAGAAAGGTGGCGGCAATCGTACTACCACTTTCGGTTGTGGACTAGGGAGGCCGGGCTTCCTATGCCAGCAACTGTGTAACCGGCATGGGAATGACTAATCCCCCATCGGTAGTGTTGCCGGCAACAAGACTGAATACTCTGAGTTACTGTCGTATTTCAAAGCCGGGATGCTCACTGGCAAAGAGGATGGACATAAACACTATCTCAGTCAAGCCGGAGTACACTACTCTATGGCAAGACGAAAGATAGGACTGCCGCCTTATGGCGGCACTCAGAGGGAAGGAAGGGTTTATCCTTATATCTCTAAAAGAGACGAGTATCGAATTATGATAGTAATTCTAGATGTTCTATCTCCGTTGAATTAATAAAACGATACGAGAGGATAAACGGGGATAACGTTACTAAGGTACTGTTTACTAAAACATGTTAGGCTAGCCTAACCCGAGTCGGGATCTCGGCTACGCTACATCACCGAGGCCCTAACGTATACTGTCGAAACTTTTTAATAAAAGAGGAAATATTACATGTGTAATCTTATCTTTACTAGTATAATTTGCCTAAATAGCTAGAATTCATCATAGCTAAATACCGGGAACGTCGTACTACTAACTAAATAAAGCACTTATGGCGTACGACAGCGGCCCAAAATGGTCGCCTCCGGTGATGGCTCTGCTCCACTAAACACATCTAAATTATGCTAATTTAACTGTGAGAAGGGAGCCAAAAATTATACACAGGAAAGATTAAATACTCAACTTTCCAGAGGATGAAGATGCTGGAGATTGCGTTGTAATAATCCTTGTAATAGTAACAAAACCGAGAGCAGATGGGAGAAACACCGTGCTTAATTAGCTACTACAAAAGGAATGGTTTGCTGGGGTGGTACCGGGAGGGGATCCAATGGGTAACCTTGATAACGGCTCCCCTTCATTTTTGCCACTCTTCCCCCTCAAAGCAAAGACTCTATTCGGGGTGAAGATTGCTATGTGTCGTATCAAGAAATACGTCCCCTAATATTAAGCGATATCCTTAAGGGTTATATTAAGGATACTCGTGCCAGGAGTTAGAATTCTGGAGACCTATGGTCAATTCTCTGGGAGTATCACCGTAGCCAAATATCCCTTAGAAAGCTGCCTGAAGGAACCTTCCATCAGGATGACATGGCTGAGCCCAAAAAATATGAATATAAGGGGGTATAGAAATAATAAATTTTATTTTTAAAATTTAATTTTTCATTGTTTTTCATAGTAACTATTATGAAATTATGTACCCTGGGTGTGCTTATAGATAATGCATTATTAAGAAAATTCTTAGGTTTTAATCTCTTAAAACGAAAAGTTTATAATTACCCTAGACATGCAATCACTATTTAATGTCAACATGTCTAAAAGTTCTTTGTCCTTAGATTGAAGTATTATTGTTTTGAAAATCAAATAGACTGGGAAGAAAATACAGTATTCAAATAAAAAAGAACTTGTAAGTAAACTATACCAAGGTAATATATAAGCTCAAGGTATCTCATACGTGTTGGGACTGTGATACCAAAATGTGGTACAGTGTTCAGGTAGTCTAAATACCCTTCATGTTATTCAATAGCTCCTACTTTTTATAAACAAATAATGTTAACATGCCAATCAAGTTCAAGACATCTTTGATGTAGTGTTCTTAGTATTGAAAAAAAAAAATAGTGAAGTATAAGTTTTCAATTATAATGAGGAGATTTTGTTTTCATTCCTTATTCTTACTGCTATATCTGAATACTGTTCTGTTATTATGTCTTTTAGATTCTAACATGAAATGGTTATTGGCACTCATTTTACTTTAATAATCTGGCTTTTATTACTTTCTGACAAGAATCACTGATCATCAATTTGATGATTAGGCTTTCACTATCTGTTAGTGCTGACAGTTATTGGCTTTGTTTTGGCCATCAGCATCAAGCTTGGTAACAGATATGTAAAGACCCTCAGCCTCTATTTTCATTGAAAACTTTAAAACCAGTCTTTAACTTAATTTGGAAAACAAAAGGTGTCCTAAAAATGTTTAGGATAAAAATTATAGCACTAATTTACGCAGCTGATCCAGTTAAATCTCTTCTTAAAATTATCTCTAATGCCATGGATATTCTATTAAGCGAACATTTTAAGTGTTTAAATGTTTATAAATTCCAAACTATGTCTGAATGTTTCAAAATTCCAGTAAGCATATTTTATGCTCAAAGGACTATAGAATATCTTTTTTTCTGAGTTACTCTTATTTGTTTTTTTTATGATGTTATGTTCATTCATACTTGTACCTGGCCTAGACTTAATTGAAAAATTCACCCAAATTGTGCAATGGCCAAACTGACTATTTTAAATTTTTAAGATGCATCACATCATTTGTTTAATAACACATGTTTATGTTTGTACATTTAACACATACATCAGAAGCCATTTTTATAATAAAGCAAATATCCTTATGGCAGTAAACTGCATTCTAAAATATTCATTTACATGTTCTTTGTTGTAAAAGAAAGGAGGTACTAAACTGGAGAATATAGTTTTATCATAAAACTCCAATTAAGCAACTGGTGTAAGTGGAAGACCCTATTGTAATATTATAATGTTGTATGTTTTTTTTTTTTAAACTGTACATATATTACTGTCTCGTATGTGATGTACATAGCTTAGAGACAACACCAATGAGCAAGTATTAGAGATCTATAATATTGTATTTATGACTGCTTATCAAGTATATCTTTTGATATTTATGATGTTAGATTAAAATAAACCTTAATTTATTTTTACCATGTCTTCATCAACCTTTGTAGAAAGGATACTGTATTTATCATTCAGCAAAGATTTAAAGCATCGGTGTTAATCTATAAACTCCAAGAACAATTCCATCACTATTTACAAGCCTAGCTTTCCTACTGTTATCTGAGAAAGAGAGATTATAGGATTATTATTATTATTATTATTTATTACTAGTATCATTACTTGTTAAGCAACAACCCTGGTTGGAAAAGAAGGATGCTACAAGCCCAGGGTCCCCAACAGGGAAAATAGCCCAGTGAAGAAAGGAAACAAGGAAAAATAAAATTTTAGAACAATAACAACATTAAAATAAATATTTCCTAAATAAACTATATAAACTTTAACAAAACAAAGGAAGAGAACTCAGATAGAATAAAGAGCCCAGGCGTACCCTCAAACATGAGAACTCTAACCCAAGACAGTTGAAGACCATGGTACAGAGGCTATAACACTACCCATGAGTAGAGAACAATGGTGTCCTTCTCCTAGAAGAGCTGCTTACCATAGCTAGTGTCTCTTCTACCCTTACCAAGAGGAAAGTAGCCACTGACCAATTACAGTGCAGTATCTAGCCCCTTGGGTAAAGAGGAATCAATGGACAGTGGAGGGTTTGATATGGGACACCTTGGCATTGCAGAGCTTGTTAACATGGATCCATGGGTGGGTTTTGGATCATCATCTGAGAGTAATTTTAGAGAAGTGAAGTCTGAAACCACATAAATATGAACATCAAGAAAATATTTGCAGTGAAATCAGTAACATAAGATTTGTAAAGAAACTACAAAGAGAAGGAAAGATACTGCAAAGTCCTATTTAAGTACTTGAACTGTGAAAGTTAAAGTCCACAAAAGTTGGAGAGTTTCTGGAATACACAAGCAAATTGTCTTAAGAGAAATGATTGGAAACCTTTTCATGGCTTTAGTTTCAGATTTTGGTTGGATCCATATCGTAGTATGGAACAAGCATGGTTACTCTCTTGCACATACCAAATAGTTACAGAAGGAATCTGCATACAACGGTGACATCTAGTAACCACTGAGCATTTGGAGAGATTGCCATTGGCACCTGTTACCAGAAGTGCACCATAACCATGGCCAGCAACAAATAAAGTCAGGTAGACCCAAGTGGGCAGATTTTCCTTAAAATAAAAGAAACAAAAAAATCCAAACTAGATCAGTAGGGAACAATTATTATTAATTCTCAAAGAAATTACAGTATACCCAATTTAGAAATCAGGATATTTTCTTATTACTGGTGGAACTTAATAACTTTTTTATATTATTGTTAATGGTAAAATTAAAAAAAAAAAAAAACTATAACACTGTCGACGCATTTCTTTTGTTCTAACCAATATCTCCTCAGGGATAAAGTATTCAAGCTTTGTTTATCTTTAACGAGAAAAGAAGCAACTTGTAACTTTAGCTGTTTAAATCAAATTAGATTTATGAATTCAGGCCATTAGCCCCACGAATTGGGACCTTCGAAGTTAATCAATGGCTACAGGCAACCAATGTGGAAACTCCCCAATGATAAGTCAAATTAACAGGTTAGAAAACAAGATGGAAGAGGGTTGGGCAATAAGATGGAAGAAAAGAAGCTTGACTTTGGCTGTTGAAACCTAGGAAATGTTGAAAATCTTAGCAACAAGTTAATATGCAGTACCTGTATAGCATTCTTAAAGCTGCTCCTCAAGATTGATCGATTGATTTTGAGTTTCTGGCATCCTGAGATCTAAGGTCATTGACAACGATATTGTTTGTTAAACATAAAAAAAGGAAATTTAATTTAAAGCCATAGAGCATTATGTTCTTATAAAAGTTAAATAGCTTTCAGAAAACCTGTTTCTGCAGATTTGACAATGTTTTTACACAAAACATTTCAAAATATGCCTCTACTGCATCACAGGTACTATTGATCACATAACAATATTCATGTTAAATCTGTAATCATCAAAAATACCTTATATAAATTGTCTAAATTTTACAAAAGATCTATGCTTGAATTTTCAAAACTGTTGGCACTTGCAAATAAAATTTATACCAATCTTGGGGAATGCAATGCTATCAAGAAATGAAGGTACTGAGTAATCAAGAAATTGTAAAATTATTACTAAGATAATGGGAACAATGAGCTTGGCAAAGGAGACAATTTCAAGAAAATGAAAAAAGGCAATGTTGGAGGGAACACTTTAGTGAGGTCATGAATAAGAGATATGAAAGGAATAATTTGATATACCTGAAGATGAGGAAGACCTTGATGTGCCCATGAATGAATTCAGTGTGTTTGAAGTTGAAGCTATCATTAAAATATCAATGAATTGGAAAGCTCCTGGATACGATGGAATAACTGCCGAGATGATTTTGGCCAAAAATGAAGTGACTCCAAGAGTACTATTATTATTATTATTACTTGCTAAGCTACAACCCTAGTTGGAGAAGCGGGATGCTATAAGCTCACAGGGTCCAACAGAAAAAATAACCCAGAGAGGAAAGGAAACAAGGAAAAAATATAAGATTTTAAGAACAGTAATAACTTTGAAATATTTCGTTTATAAACTATGAACACTTAAAAAAAAAACAAGATGAAGAGAAATAAGATAGAATAGTGTGCCAGGGTGTACCCTCAAGCAAGAGAACTCTAATCTAAGATAGTGGAAGACCATGATACAGAGGCTATGGCACTACCCAAGAATAGAGAACAATGGTTTGATTTTAGAGTGTCGTCCTAGAAGAACTGCTTATCATAGCTAAAGAGTCTCATCTACCCTTACCAAGAGGAAAGTAGCCACTGAACAGTTACAGTGCAATAGTTAACCCCTTGGGTGTAGAAGAATTGTTTGGTAATCTCAGTGTTGTCAGGTGTATGAGAACAGAGGAGAATCTGTAAAGAATAGGTCAGACTATTCGGTGTATATGTCGGCAAAGGGAAAAATGAACCGTAACCAGAGAGAAGGATCCAATGTAGTACTGTCTGGCCAGTAAAAGGACCCTATAACTCTAGCAGTAGTATCTCAACGGGTGGCTGGTGCCCTGGCCAACCTACTACTACCAAGATTATTTTGTAGAATGAAGAAACAAAACTTAATGAATGGGAGGTAGGAGTGTTGATGAAAATGGCTAAAAAAAGGAGACCTGACTGCAATAATTACAGAGGCATCACACTTACATTAACTGTCATAAAAATATACAGTATGCTCATTCTAAAGAGGTTAGAGAGAAAGATTGATGAAAAGCTGAGATATGAACAAGCAGAATTTAGAAAAGGTAGAATTTGTACTGACCAAACTTTCATTTTAAGACGGAGTACAGCAATGTGTAGAATATAGAAATCAACATTTGATGGCATTTGTGGACAATGAAAAAGCCTTTGATAGCATGCACCGGCCATTATGTGTAGAACTCTACGTTATTATGGAGGTCCTCTTAAATATGTAAATTTGATCAAGTCTGTTCATGAGCATAGCAAGTGCAAAGTTAATGTTAATGGAGTCCAATCAAATGAATTTCCAGTGAACAGTTGAGTACTTCAAGGGAATGTGTTATCACCTATGTTGTTTATCCTCGGGCACACTATATTTCGTTAAATATTTATAGTTTATATAAGAAATATCTATTTTAATATTATCACTGTTCTTAAAACATTTTAATTTTCCTTGTTTCCTTTCCTCACTGGGCTATTTTCCTTGTTGGGGCCCCTGCTTTTCCAACTAGGGTTGTAGCTTAGCAATTAATAATAATAATAATAATAATAATAATAATAATAATACCAGTTAACAGGAAATTAGCATACCTGGAGTATGTTAATGACACTGTTCTTATTAGCAAAACGCCAGAGGACTGGCAAAGCTTGCTTACCAGAATGCATGAAATATCACATGAGGTTAGGCTCAAGCTATATAGACGAACAACAGAGATGGTGAGAACAGAATATGCAATGGAAGATGAAATATCATTGGAAGGAGAAAGGATTAATGAGGTGGAATCATTCAAATATTTAGGAATTATGATCTCTTAATATAGGGTCTTTAGAATTGGAATTTAATGAAAGATTGAAAAAAACAAACCAGACAATGGCTAGGTTGAGTAAAATTTGGAAATCTACTCACCTGAAATTACATATAAAAATCAGGCTCTATATCAGTTTATGAAATTGGTGTTACTGTATGGACACAAGTCGTGGTATGACAATGAAACAATATCCAACAGATTTTTTAGACTTGAGATCAAAGCCCTCAGAAGAATATTGGGAGTTAAATGGCAGGACAGGATATGAAATGGAACTATAAGAGAGATTACTCAAGTGCCTTATGTGGATGAGATCATGGTGAGGGGTATATGGAGATGGTTTGGGCATGCTCTTTGCACTCCCCCAGAGAGAATAGTTCACTAAGGCACTAGAAGAGTTGGAAGACCTAGGCCTACATGGTTGAGGACTATGACGTGTGAAGAATGGAGAAGTATCGATTTAAAAGCTCAAGATAGAGACGACTGATGAAATCTAAACAAGGCCCTTTGCGTCAATAGGTGTAGGAGGAGATGATGATGAAACAAAACCTAACCGTAAGGTCCCTTCACATCACCAAAACTACAACGAACATTAAGAAAATTCAATATTAATTTTAAACAATTGCAGTTATAGCTAATGATGTTAGTTACTTTATGTACTTTACTTTGATGGCTGCTTTTCCGGTCCCATACAGCAGGGGAAACCCACTCTCTACAGGACCTCTACTGTCGTTTTACCTTGTTCGTTCAGAGTATTTAACATTTTATAATATTCTGGCTAGAAAATACAATGCAATATCTCTTTAAATCTATTCATGCTAGTAAAATCAATTCAAACAAATTAAAGGCTAAATTACTATAATCCAAACCAGTCTTGAATTATCTCTGTGAAAATGAACTACAGAATGACAGATTTTAGAACAAAAAAAAATAAGGGAGAATGAGAAATTATATTCCATACCTTATTCTTCAACTTCTTTGCCTTTTATCATCACTTAGATACTTTGGAACTATGACCCACCAGTAAGACGAGATCATTTCAGTAGCTGCAGAGAGAACAAAAAAAAAATATTGTTTAAACTTCTAGTAGCAAACAAAATAAAACTATTAGTAAAATACAGAGAAAAATTTGCCTTAGCAAGTGGCCTTAAAAGGAATTGGAAATTCATGGATTTACACTTACATACAAGAAAATATATATGCATAGAAAGATTGATGAAAAGCTGAGAGATGAACAAGCAGGAATTAGAAAAGGGAGTTGTACTGCCTAGATTTTCATTTGGAGACATGTACAGCAATGAGTAGAATACAAAAACCCACTTTTGATGGCGTTTGTGGACTAAGAAAAAGCTTTTGATAGTGTGTACTAGCTAATTTTGTCACTATGGAATTCCTCTTAAATATATGAATTTGATTGTCTATTCATGAACCTAGCAAGTGCAAAGTTAATGTTAGTGAAGTCGTCTCAAATGAATTTCCTGTGAACAATAAATACTCCGGGGGAATGTGCTGTCACATATGATGTTTATCCTTTTCATGGATTTTTTAATGCATAGAACAGTCGGAGATGGTGGAAAAAGATTGGGCTGGATTGGTAATAGGAAATAAGCAGAACTTAAGAGTATGCGGATGATGCTGTCCTTATTACCAGACCACCACAGGATTTGCAATGCTTGCTTACCAGACTGCATGAAATATCACACAAGGTTGGGCTCAATATAAATACAAGAAAGACAGAGATGATGAGAACGGAGTATGCAATGGAAGATGAAATATCAGTATTAGAAAAAAGGATTAACGAGTTAGAATCATTTAAGTATTTACAGTAGGAACTATGAACTCTAAAACAAGGCTTTTAAAATTAGAGTTTGGTGAAAGTTTGAAAAATCATTTAAGTATTTAGAAACTATGATCTCTAATACAGGACTTTTAAAATTAGTTTAGTGAAAGGTTGAAAAATAAATCAGACAATGGTTAAGTTAGGTAAAATTTGGAAATCAAATTTCCTGAAATTACGTATAAAAATAAGACTATATATTAATTTAGTATGACCAGTGTTACTGCATGGATATGAGTCATGGTATGACAATGAAACAAAATCCAAAAGATTTAGTAGATTGGAGAACAAAGCCCTAAAAATTATATTGGGAGTTTAATGGCAGGACATGATTAGAAATGAAATTATAAGAGATTACTTGAGGGTCATTTGAGGATGAGATCATGGTGAGGGGTAGGAGATTGTTTGGGCATGCTCTTCGCGCTCCCAAGAGAGACTAGTTCACCAAATTTTTAACTGGGCTCCGCAAGCCACTAGAAGAGTTGAACCACACAGGTCTACATAACTGAGGACTATAAAGCATCAAGAAGAGGATAAAGGGAGAAGTATTGCATAAAAAGTTCAAGATAGAGACAACTGGCGAAATCTAACCGAGGCCCCTTGCACCAATAGGCGTAGGAGATGATGATATGATATATATATATATACTGTATATATATATATATATATATATATATATATATATATATATATACACACACACATAAACATATGTACACACACACACACATATATATATATATATATATATATATATATATATATATATATATATATATATATATATATATACACATATATTGTGAGGGTACAAAGAGACAGTTTCCGACACTGATGATTTATTGACGAGTCGGTCTACATCGATGTTGTGGATTAAAGCCAACAGTTCTTGTTGTTGTTGTTGTTGAAGATTGCCTGGGCCTTTTGGCCAGACACGGCCTCTTGCAATCTTGCAGCCCGCTCATTCTTCTGATGTGATAATCAAATATGTACATTTTATATTAAGATTATTATTCAATGATTTTTGTACCGAAAGAAACACACATTTAAACCTAAGCCTAGCTAATCCGCCTCAGGCATTTTTTGTGTTACTTGTACGTCCGCACGTCTCGGCCAAGGGAATGGCCCGTGCCAACAAGAACTTTACTACGGGCTGCAAGATTAAAGTTCTTGTTGGCACATGCCCTGGCTAATCTACTACGTTCTAGTCTACAATATAAACTGATCAGTTTTTTTTTATCTTTTAGCTTTGCAAATTTCGTTTAGTTAGTCTTTACAAAGGTCGAGTAAATTTTTTGAAAAATGCATAGGATAGATTAAAGGGATCATTGATTCTAACCAACTAAACTCTTCGTTTCCTAATTTTCATAAAATTTTCAAGACTAAATTGAATCATTGGGAAACCCCTGAAAATAATTGCATTAACTAATTTGGTTGTTTTATAGCCCCATTTGGATTTATACCTCAAAATAAATCAAAATGTTCACATATACTTAGGTCTCCGCTAATTTTTTCCGAAATTTTAGTTAATGGTACTTTATACCTTAAATATTTTTGTTACAAACATACGATTATAAGAGTTTCTTACATTTTTATCTATGCTGCTCAGGTGAATAATCCCTCTTATACTCCCCTCAATAACCTTCGTCAATAAGTTTCAGTACATATAAATCCATCCAGTATTGCTGCCCTTCATCCTTTTGCATTATTGTCTTTACTTTGTTCAGATATCTGTTAAAGTGTATTATACAGTGTAGGTGTATCGCCTGAACACTGAGGTGGTATTCATAATGACAAAGCTAATATAAAGCAATCCCATTCAACGTGTGACGGTTCATGAACTGTAACACCGGTCTTTTGATTTGTTGGTGTGGAAGTGTTGATGTTTCAATACCCCAAATTGGGATCTGGATATCTGTTACATAGAGATCTTCCTGGAATTATTTCCCAAACTTGATAAATATTTCAAAATTGTGACGCCTTCCTTCGATTTCCTGTTAATTAGTCTCCCTAATTAGTTTCCAAAGAGGAAGAATCTTCAAGATATTGGTCAGCCCTGGGATTTGAACTTGTAGGGTCTAGTGGCGACAATGCTTTGAGCAAACTATTGTAAGAATTGCTGAATCCTGAATCAAGTTTTGTTAGCAGTTTGTCCAACACTTGGTCTGTTTCTTGCGAGTTTACTTTTATATAAAAAAAATGGTCTATAAATATATTGAAGCATCGGAAGAAGTCAGTCTACTTATTCCTCAATAATTAATTAGATTGATCAAGAATGTTTACTCCAATTATCTGAAGGTCTCTCAATTTGAATCAAATTACTTTATACAACTGACACGACACAATGAATATGGCTTGCACTTTCTCTTCTCACGACATTAATCTCAGCTTGGAGAAAAAAAAAAAAAACTGGTTATTACGAGAAGGTGGGACGAATTTACCGAATTTATCAACTATTGACACTGAATGTAATATAACACACATTGACAGAGGAAATAGTGGTATACCTCGCTCTGAAGAAATGCATCCAGCCACATCCTTACTCTGCAGCTCCTCCCACCATCTTTACCATCTCTTCATACACTGTTTGGTTACTCGCCGCAAAGTAAAGATGTGACAGGGTCCACTTCTTTGAAGCGAGGTGTGCCAGGGACTCTTGTGTCCAACTGCACATCATCGCTTCACGTGAGCTAATCGGTAGTTACCTCCGCCAATGCAGTTGGGAGGAGGTTATGTTTTTGCTTGTTTGTTTGTTTGTTTATGAACAACTTCCTAGCCACAATTTTACTCATACAGCAGTGAAACTTTCAAGGACTAATTGTTATGATGAGACGTGAAAGTGATTCAATTTTGAAAGTCCTAGGTCAAAGGTCAAAGTCAAAGTCGAGCGAAAGGTCGATCGAATTAGCCCTAAGGTAAGCTGGTTTTGAGATATAACTTGCCATGGCAAAGATCTGCACTCTTTCAAGTCTTACTGAATGATCAAGTCCTAATTATATATTATTAATATATGTACAATGACGTGAAATGGTTATCTAGTAGCAGAAAGCAAAAACGGTTTTTTATCCTAACTCAAGGTGTCTTTTCAAAACTTGTATACATTTATATATAAAAGATAAAGGGACTGTATATCCCAGACAAAGCATTATTTTTTTTCCCAATTTGAATCAAGGATGTAATATCTCATGATATGCTAAAAAGGCTACAAAAACGAAATAATCACAAAGAATAATACATGTTGATACTGTCCATCCATTGCTGTAGCTATGCAAATCGGTATTTTCTACTATAAACCGAGTCAACATGAAACATGACACTAACTGACTCATTCAAGTATAGATGCATAAACCGGATTTCGCCAAATATTTCCAATTTGACATAATAATAAAGAACAACCGTCATGCTCCCGTGTTTCTCGGTATAGAGTGGATTCATTCAACACTCAATTTTGTACCCAAGTACTTATCATGCAAAGAAAGAGCCAAAATGAATGCGCATTGTAGATGGTCTTGTTTGTTATTCAAAATACAAGTTACATGTTATCTGTAGCATTTATGGAAGAACTGAAATATATGGATTGGAAGGATAATGTTTAAATATTAACAGAACATTATAAAAACAAGTGTTTCTATTAGAAGAAATAAAAACAGAAAGCAGTCTCATAATTGAATAAAATATGAGAGAACTGCTGGCTTTTCTGCTAATGTTGATAAATGTATGATTGCCTGCAAACTATAAAGCGGTGGTGCACACTTTCCAATTGGATCGATAAGAACCACCCGGTAAGAAAAGTGACAACACTGATCTAGATTTTATATATTAATCTAAAAGGGCTCGGAAAAAAATAATTTTGTTACATTCAAAACTATGGGACCGAAATACCATGAAGAAGCCATATGAGGAGAGGGGCACGTGCCTATCCAAGTAATTCCCCCCCCCCCCCCCAGCCACGGAACTGAACAAGAAAACTAGCAGGAGCAGTGAGTGTCGCAAGGGTTAATTTAGAAGCGCCTCATGAAATTTGGAAACAAGGATTTTAAATGAACACGTCCCACCCCCGTTGTAGGAATAACTATTAAATGATTTCTCTTGTCTTTGAACAACGAGTATATACCATAAAAATACTTAAAACCGTAATTATTTTCTGTAAAGAACTGCCGGTACCACGACTGTCATAGTGGCAAGACATTGATATCTTTTGGTAACAATATGAGCTAACTGGTTATTCGGCCATGGGGAAATAAACTAGAGTACCTATCTATCTATATACCAAGGCACTTCCCCCAATTTTGGGGGGTAGACGACATCAAACAAATGAAAAAAGGGGGACTTTTCTTCTCTACGCTCCTCCCAGCCTGACGAGGGACTCAACCGAGTACCTATATACAACATATTTATATAGGTATTCTAAAATGAACAAAATATGATTCAAATGTTTAGGGGGCGTTCTTTATTTGTTAACAAAACTTCTATCTAGAGCAAATTTTGAAGCATGATGACCAACTTCAGAAAATAAAGTAAAGTAAGTAAATCATATCCAAGACACTATGGTTGCAATAGGTCTTAAATCAGTCCAAGAAATGTAATGTTTAAGATGAAAAAAAATGTAAGAAAACCCCTAAATATAAAGTCATAGAAATGCTTAATATAATTTCCAGGTTTTTAGTCTATAGGTTCCATAAAGATTTGAGATGAACGTCCTTTGACTTCCCAGTTTTCAGAATGTTTACCTCTGGAATTTGTTGAAAAGTCGTTATTTCTAGCAAACAATAAATAAAAACATAAATAATTCCAATGTTTTGTTAGAGGCATATCAATCTTCAACCTATATACATTAAGTGCAGACAAAACCAATATATATATATATATATATATATATATATATATATATATATATATATATATATATATATTACACACACACACACACATATATATATATATATATATATATGTATAATATATATTACACACACACACACATATATATATATACATATATATAATATATATATATATATATATATATATATATATATATATATATATATATATATATATATACATATATATATATATATAAAACTTATGTACAAATTCTATATAATTATTCACGTCAATGTTTCACAATATCGATTAGGTTTTATGAATATTACATAGCCTTATCTACTTCATAATAGCAAACGTGAATCATCCGTTTTATTCCTTACGGGTAAATTCAATATACATGAGCCGATTACATTGTGCTCATTCTTTTAATAAATCTCAATGAAAATATTATAAAGCAAGCGGGGTCCTCTTTCATATAAATCTATATTATTCAATTATGTGTCAGAAAAGGGCGATTGTTAAGGAACGAACGACCATGAAATGCCGTTATATTTAATTACTTTATTATCACACATTTTATAGAGAACAAAAGAGGGACGAGGATATTATCAAACTCGTATTTACACGAGGGACCATTACTATATCCTGAATGGCTTCCTGGTAGACTAATGTCTAGCTTATGATTGCACGTTGACATTTACAATAAACAAATGTCATTCTTACTAAACTTGAACTAGAGTTCGCGTTGTCAATAATATGTTTATCATGCTTACTTTGATAAGAATTTCAGTTACAAAGCATAATTTCAAGAGTAGACAATTAGGAAACACATGACTAGAAAAGCCTAATCATTATTATTATTATTACTTGCTAAGGTACAACCCTAGTAGGAAAAGCAGGATGCTATAAGCCCAGGGGCTCCAACAGGGAAAATAGCTCAGTGAGGAAAGGGAACAAGGAAAATAGTATATTTTAAGAAGAGCAACAACATTAAAATAAATATCACTTTATAAACTGTAAAAACTTTAACAAAACAAGAGGAGGAGAAATAAGATATAAGATATAACAGTGTGCCCGAGTGTACCCTCAAGCAAGAGAACTCTAACCCAAGACAGTGGAAGACCATGGTACACAGGCTATGGCACTACCCAAGATTACAGAACAATGGTCTGATTTTGGAGTGTCCTTCTCCTAGAAGAGCTGCTTACCACAGCTAAAGAGTCCCTTCTACCCTTACCAAGAGGAAAGTGGCCACTGAACAATTACAGTGCTAAGAAGAATTGTTTGGTAATCTCAGTGTTGTCAGGTGTACGAGGACAGAGGAGAATATGTAAAGAATAGGCCAGACTATTCGTTGTGTGAGTGTATAAGCAAAAGGAAAATGAACCGTAACCAGAGAGAAGGATCCAATGTAGTATTATCTGGCCAGTCAAAAGACCCCATAACTCTCTAGTAGTAGTATCTTAACGGGTGGCCGGTGCCCTGGCCAACAAAGCCAGAGATAGGCTAGGTAAAAGTCATAAGTAGCAATGGCAGTTTTCTGTACTGCAATTACGATTCGTGAAATTTCGGCTTTTAGATGACCTAACACCTAATAACCTTCTAGGACGGCTAAACCTAATGGCGGGAAGTCACGATAGACATAAGTCACTTGCAAGGCATTTCTTTGTAACTTACGACGTTAGCGTCTATTTGCTATACAAAATATCACAATTCTTGACATTTTGTATCTATGACAGTTCTTGGAAATTGGGGGCAACTGATGTGTTTATATTAAGTGCACTTTTTATCCAAAATAACTTTTGTAAAAAACATATTTTTTGCACAGCTAAAGTTCTCTTCACCTGAAACATATACAAAGTTTTGGTAAACTAAAGTGTATTTACCTCTCGCTATTTAAGTAAAATTCATATTGTGATCGAATAGATAAAAGTTAAATTGCGCATTCTACATTTTAAAGATAAAATATTCTAGATGAAAAAAAATCCGAAATGTAGAAAATTTAGATTCCTCAATACTATTTTAAAAGACTGGTGTGTTGTTCATTTACAAGACAAGCTCATTTATTCATTTCCTTCTACTTGGCCAAGGACATACTATGATGACAAGTTATATATTATAGAATTTACTTCTTTAGAGATAGTCCGTTTGAATTACCACTTTTAATGAAGTTCCCGAGGTCTGCAGTTATATAAAATATCTTTTAAATAATCTATTGAAGTTTCTTAATTCGACTGAAGTTTGGTAAATAGCTTTGCCAATTGATCATGTGACCATGCCGGGCGGTTAGATGTTTATGGCATTAACTCCCTTCCCAAGGTTAGGGCTCAAGTCTTCGATATTACCTTTAAAACGAAAAGAATTACAACCTTTGGATATCCTCTCAAGGCTATACAGATTAAGCTCCTAGTTCCCAAAATTATCAATATACCGCAATTCTGAGACAAGGCATACAGTCTTTGCCTTTTCGGAAAAGTACATTAATGTCTGGAATGATAGGTAGGTCTGATGGCTTTTTATTATGAAATAGTACGATTATATTTGACAGCGTTTTTTCTTATCGATCAATGTTACAGTAGAAACTGCATATAGAAATGAATGCTCCGAACATTCCATGCTGCTCAAGCGGTCGTTCTCGTACCGATGCAATATAAATTCAACGTAAATTTTAAAATTAGGAAAGAAAAGCCTGAAAGTTTTTTCCCAAGTCATTAAATTGACAGCCTTGGTAACTCAGTTAAGGGTATTTTTATTTTTATTTTACAGAACTTACTTTACATAAGAATTGAAAAATAAATCCTAGTAGCAAGAGAAAAATGACCAAGCTTGTCAATTAAGTATACGATAGCATCTAAAGGGGTTTTTGACTTCATATCGTAAAGTCTGACATTACTACTAATTTCGCATCAACCCGTTCGCAATATCACGCATATTAACTTATAAAAAACAGCAACCGAGTTATGTAAACCAGGATAGCTAAGCATGTAGCCGACATTTAAGATATAGCCTACCGTCAAGCTGTGTGCAAAACCCTCAATGATCGACAAAACCATAGGTTGTACACTAATTATTATTGTCCAGACGAGTAAGAATGGAATGGAATATGAGGATTTAGGCTTAACACCAACTAATGCAAAATTTACTTCTAGCTATTTATTCACAGAATAATGTATTTTTTTAACCATCGTAAAATTAGTTTCGTTGTAGGTACTTCCATTGAAAAAATTGGATATTTAATTAGTGAATTTAATATGGGAAAGAAAAGATTGATTGATTTAAAGTTTTCAGGCATCCTGACATCTAAGATCATTGACGCCGGTAACATTTAATTTATGTATACAAAAATAAAAAAATTAAAAAAAAACAAAAAAAAAATAAAAGAATAAAAGTAAAAGAGTATTCAATTAAAATCATAAAAGTTGAATGTCATAAAAGTTAAATAGTTTTCAGAAGACCTGCTTCTGAAATAAATCTAAAAATGCCACTTGCATAGTAGGACACATCATTTCCAAGAATCTTGGCAAGGACGAACCTGCCACCCTTACCTCGAGCCTCAAACAAATATCTATTCCTTAAGTTGTTATAATTGGGGCATTCGGTCAACAAATGCCTCACTGTTAGAGGTACTAAACAGTCCTCACAATACGGTTGGTGTTGGCCCTTCAGCAGAAACTCGTGTGTCAACCGAGTGTGACCAATACGGAGACGACAAAGAGACGTCTCCCATTTTCGGGGCATCATATTATACCTCCAAGGAGATATGACATTTGTTACCTCTCGCATTTTATTCCCATCTAGGCTATCCCATTGCTGTTGCCATTTATTGCAAACCAATTTCTTGATGTCAGGTAAGAAATCATTACAGAGAATGGGATACCTTCTTGGCAGCAACTCGGATGCAGCCTTCTTAGCCAGTGAATCTGCCTTCTCATTCCCAGACACACCTACATGTGCTGGAACCCAACAAAATTGAACTGTTATACCTCTCCGTCCAATAATAAAAAGCCATTCTAAAATCTTTA
>NC_090761.1:42042170-42069670 GCF_036898095.1 Palaemon carinicauda
TCTTATTTCATAAGATAGATACATACACACATACATTATACTGTGTGTGTATGTATATATACATACACACACACACACACACATATATATATATATATATATATATATATATATATATATATATACATATATATACATATATATATATACAGTAGGATTCCTCGGTGACCGTTGAGGTAGAAGCAGAAGGGGATTCAGCATATGAAACTTAATTTGTGGGGATAACGGGGGAGGGTGGGCTTTGACACCCTAGCAGTACCAACCAAACTCAGTTGAATCCCTCGTAAGCCTGGGAGGAGCGAAGAAAGGAAAAGTCCGATTTTGTTCCTTTTTTTTATATCGGCTATCCCCAAAATTAGGGGAACAGTCTTGGTAAATAGATGGATATATACTGTACAGTATAATGTGTGTACACCTTCTTGGTGAGAGGCGATGTGCAGTGGGTGTCGACTAAATATTGATGAACTTTCTTTATTAGAGTTAAGAAGCAAGCCATGTACTAGAAGTATTTACCGCACATACAAGATTCATTGCTTAAAAGTTAAATGTGGCAGTGACTTGTTCTATCGATCTAACCCCTTTATAAAAGTTACATTTTATGTATAGAAGATTCACCCAAGGTCCATTCCAGCAATTGAAGGAAGTGTAAGTGTGTGTGTGTGTGTATGTGTGTGTGTGTATGTGTATATATATATATATATATATATATTGTAATGAATTTGTTGGATAAAAGTGTGTGTGTGTGTGTATGTGCATATATATATTGCAATGAATTTGTTGGATAAAATATGTAAATTATGGGAAAGAAACAAGTTTACTGACTGCTGAATCCGTGAAGACAATCTAAGCTCTTTTGTATTCCCCCAGGTACACGACAGAGGGAGGGGGGAGGGGGTTTGAAACGATTTCAATTGCGTCACCCGCCACTGCTACTCAAATAAGAAGGGAGCTCACAATCCCTCCTCAAGCATTAGGAAATACAATCAGCTGTTCAGACAGGTGTCCAGTAGAAGTCAGCCAAACATGGCTGAACGTTGCTCAACTTTCCTTTTATTTAAAAGTACACTTCTTTTGTGACTTGGATTGTAAAATGTAATTTACATTCCCCTTCTTTTTCATTTCCTTTCGCGTGTACTTTAAGATTAACTTTGAAACTGTTCATTTGTTATCTCAAACTTGGGAGAAATTACGAGCATGAAATTAAAGTAAATCTAACTTCAATGAATTATTTAGCTTTGATTGAAGAAGCTCGTTTAATGAAAGACATTCCTCCTGAGCTTCATTCACACTGTGCTCCTTTATGTGAAACACTTTACAAAAAAGAAAAAAAAAAGAATATATATATATATATATATATATATATATATATATATATATATATATATATATATATATATACTCCGTTATTTAGTCTAAACATTGTCTATTCAACCCCATCTCAAATTATTTTTGCTGTTTAGTTCAAGTGCCATTGTATGCTACACACATCTAAACATTCACAGCATGCCTAAAAGAAGTTTAAAAAAGTTTAGATTGGGAAAATGTAGGAATACCTTAATTACTAAAGATTCGCAGATGACACGATTGTATTTAGTGAATCATGGGACGATTTGTCGAAAAATATACAAGACTTGAATAGAGGAACCAGAAAAGTAGGAATATGAATAAAGCTAAGATAATGTTCAACATTGACAATAAATAGGATACGGACGAACCTCAAGAAATTGTTAATGAATATACATACTTGGGACAGATAACAAGAGTTTCCCCAGGACACGAGACCGAAATTAAAAGATGAATAAGCATGGTATGGAGAGCTTTTAGTAAACAAAATGAGATTATGATAAGTAAATTGCTATTTTCTAGAAAAAGAAATATATTTAATGAGATGGTCCTACCAGTATTAACTTATGTCTCATAAACTTGGAGCCTTACTAAAGCTTTAGAACTTAAAGCTAGTTACAACTCAAAGAGATATAGAAAGAATAATAATGGGAATAACACTAATAGACAGAAAAAGAGCATCATGGATACGAGAAAACTAAAATAGAATATATTCTAACATGTATGAAAAATAAATGGATATCAGTAGGACATATAATGAGAATGACAGATAATAGATGGATATTAAGAATAACAGAATGGGTCTCTAGAGGTTGCAAAAAAAGCAGGGGTAGGAAGAGAAGACGATGGATTGACGAACTAAAAAAAATTGCAGTTGTGGACTACCACAGAAAGACCATAAACAGACGCAAGTGGAAGGGCATGTCTAACGCATTTGTTCTGCAGGGAACAAGTAATGGCTAATGATATATATATATATATATATATATATATATATATATATATATATATATATATATATATATATATATATCAGGGGCGTAGGAGCGTTTTCCTGTTTGGGGGGGCTAAAGTTCGAAATGACACTGAAGGCGGAGCCGCAGGCGCGAAGGCATGGGGGGGGGGGGGGGGGTCTGGGGGGGGGGCCCCTCCCCAAGAAAAATGTTATGAGGAAACACCTTCAGATGCGATTTCCTGGCATCTGACAGCATATTGTATCGAAAAAAAATCATATTTTTGGAAAATTTTTATGTAACCAATTCCAATTTTTACACAATAACAATCATAAAATACCAATAGGCCTATATATATATATATATATATATATATATATATATATATATATATATATATATATATACATGTATATAATAATTGTGAGTAAGCAAAATTATGAACAAGCATATTTCTAATATAAACATACATATTTGAAAGTCATGCCTGAGACCAGAAAATATACATATTAAAAGTGTATGAATAATGTATTATTAATACTTCATAAACTTTGATATTATATAAAAGTATACATATTTAAAAAGAATTATGAAGAAATTATATATATATATATATAAATCACTAAAAGCCTCTCATACTAAAGGACGAAGCAATATAAAACTATCGCTCAATTCAGAAGAGAATTACTCACTCGACCGGACGAAATAATATGAGAATATCGCTCAATTCAGAGGAAGAACAGAGAGGGTTCCCAGTCCGAGTGCTTTTAAAGTAACATCATCATCATCATCATCATCATAATAATAATAATAATGTCACTTCTAGGACTGAAGTGCGCGTAGGCCTACGTATGCAGCCGTTTCCAGTGCACTGCAGGATAAAGACCTCAGACATGAAATGCCTGGGCTTTAGCCAGCTTTAATCACCAGGCTGGCCAAAGGCAAATTGTTGATGGTGGGAGACTTTGGTCTGATTACTCACAGCAAACTAACCTAGTATGGGTGGTCATGTCTAGTATAGCTTTGCTGATCATGGCGATACATAAACCCTTTCACCACTTTAAGGTATCTCTGAATTTTGGAAAATTGTCAGAGAGAGAGAGAGAGAGAGAGAGAGAGAGAGAGAGAGAGAGAGAGAGAGAGAGAGAGAGAGAGATTATAAATCCTCATATACGGCCAAGGCATATAAGTAGAATGTCAGACAATAGAAGGATGTTAAGAACAACAGAATGGGTTCCTGGAGATTGCAAAAGAAGCTGGTGGGAGTGGAAGGACATGTCTGAGGCCTTTGTTCCGCAGTGGACTCTCAACGGCTGATGATGATGATGACATAGGCCTAGATTTTTATTCCAGGTAAGAGAGTTTATTGAACGATTTAAAACTAATTTTCGTAAATTTGAATGATTTAAATAAATAGTGTTTTGCAATAGGACTAATTTCAGAGTGTTTTGTAGGTTCTTAAAAACGCTATAAAGCTGTTCATTTATTTAAGCCTATTTCTTTCTTTCTCGGCATAATATATATATATATACATATATATATATATATATATATATATATATATATATCTATATATATATGTATATAGCCTAAAATATAGCGTAAGAATCACAGGAAACATGATGTTCAAACGCAAAAGAACCACGGGCTCTTGTATTTGGCAGCCCTGTACTAATGGAAGGAGGTTTCTATACATTTTATAGGTACAGTAAACGTACAAAACCTACAGAGAAGACACTTACAGAACAATGACGCTCCCATACCAGCTACCTGCGCTGTTATCAGATGTCTCCTGAGTGGAGATCAAGCCCTCTTTAAACACTTACTAGAAAGTCATTTCTAATGAATGATAATTTTATCTCTCTCTCTCTCTCTCTCTCTCTCTCTCTCTCTCTCTCTCTCTCTCTCTCTCTCTCTCTCTCTCTCTCTCTCTCTATATATATATATATATATATATATATATATATATATATATATATATATATATATATATATATGACTGCAGTGTATGACTGCGTTTCTCTCTCTTTTGACATACTGTATTGAATCAATTTCTGATTTATCATTGGTATATATACAGGAGACTGCTCTCTCTCTCTCTCTCTCTCTCTCTCTCTCTCTCTCTCTCTCTCTCTCTCTCTCTCTCTGTTCCCAAACTATGTTACAGAGTCCCACAGTGAAGTCAAATGATTAATACTATAAACCATAAAACAAGAGAAATAGCATAGAATAGTGTGTCCGAGTGTACCCTCAAGCAAAATAACTCTAATCCAAGACTGTGGAAGACCATGGTACAGAGGTTATGGCCCTACCCAAGACTAGAGAGCAATGGTTTGATTTTGGAGTGTCCTTCTCCTAGAAGAGCTGCTTACCGTAGCTAAAGAGTCTCTTCTACCCTTAAGTCTCAAACCTGTATTAATGCTTTGACTGGTACTGATATTACAACGGCTCTTTGCATTCTTTGATTAAATTGAAAAATAGAGGCTCTGATAGCTATTGGCAGTGATACGCACATGTAATTCATTTACTTCCTTATTTCCTTTCCTCACTAGGCTATTTTCCCTGTTGGAGCCCTTGGGCTTATAGCATCATGTTTTCTAAACCCGGGTTGTAGCTTAGCAAGTAATAATAATAATAATAATAATAATAATAATAATAATAAAGATGATGATGATAACAATAATGAAAATAATAATAATAATAATAATAATAATAATAATAATAATAATAATAATAAAGATGATGATGATAACAATAATAATAATAATAATAATAATAATAATAATAATAATAATAATGATAATAATAATAATAATAATAGTGAGCTTTAATTTTTAGCATATATCTCATATGATACAACTAAATTTTTTATAATTTTTTTCGGTTTTCCCTTCATATTCTTTATATATTTTTTCCATACTTTTTAAAAGTAATAATAATAATAATAGTAATAAAAATAATAATAATAATAATAATAATAAAGATGATGATGATAACAATAATGAAAATAATAATAATAATAATAATAATAATAATAATAATAATAATAATAATAATAATAATAATAATAGTGAGCTTTAATTTTTAACATATATCTCATATGATACAACTAAATTTCTTATAATTTTTTTCGGTTTTCCCTTCATATTCTTTATATATTTTTTCCATACTTTTTAAAAGTATCGATACTTTAAGTACTTCCCGTGAAAATCGAGAGAGATTTTAATTCACTTGGGTCCACGATGTAGGTATAGGTCACAGCCAGGGTTGCCAGATTATTTCGACTGGATTATCGTACACAAGCCTTGAAATTGTAGTTTTTCAACCAAAATTATCGTACACACTCACACGCGTTGTTTACTGTTTACCCCTTTTCCTTTCATGGGTATACTGAGTTTTCCGTTAATTTGATAACTCGCCGAAGTTCTACCATTTGTTTTATATATATGTATGTTTATATGTATATGTATATATATATATATATATATATATATATACATATATATTTATTTATATATATATATATATATATATATATATATATATAAATATATCTATATATATGTATATGTATATATACATATACATATATATATATATATATATATATATATATATATATATATATATATCTGTATATATATATATATATATATATATATATATATATATATAGAGGCTATATATATATATATATATAGATAGATAGATATATGTATATATATGTATATATATATATATAAACATATATATATATATATATATATATATATATATATGTATATATACAGATATATATATATATATATATATATATAAAATATATATATATATATAGATGTATATATATGTATATATATATATATATATATATATATATATACATGTATATATATATGTATATATATATATATATATATACATGTATATATATATGTATATATAAAAAAGTGGATAAAAAAAGTCCGAGGCCTTTGTTCTGCAGTGGACTAGTAACGGTTCATATATATATATATATATATATATATATATATATATATATATATATATATATATATATATATATATATGTATATATATATATATATGTATATATATATATATATATATATATATATATATATATATATGTATATATATATATATATATATATATATATATATATGAGCCGTTACTAGTCCACTGCAGAACAAAGGCCTCGGACTTTTTTTTATCCACTTGCGTCTGTTTATGGTCTTTCTATGTCAGTTTATCCCCGCAAATTTCCTTAGTTCGCCAATCCATCGTCTTCTCTTCCTTCCCCTGTTTCTTTTGTAAGTATTGGGGACCCACTCGGTTATATCTTATGAGAATGAGAGCCTTATCCTTACCTTACCTTATTTTTTGTTTGGGTTCCCCAGGTCCCTCAGTGTGAGGCACCTCGTATATCCACCAGAGAGTTGCTAATGCATCTTCCGGTGTATTTTGCATCTTCCAGTCTTGGATGGTCTGGGGTGCATCTTAGGTATTTATCGAGCTTATTCTTAAACACATCTACGCTCACTCCTGATATGTTTCTTAGATGAGCTGGCAGCACATTAAATAGTCGCTGCATTATCGATGCTGGTGCGTAGTGGATTAATGTCCTGTGCGCCTTTCTCAGTTTACCTGGAATATTTTTTGGCACTATTAATCTACCTCGGCTTGCTCTTTCTGATATTTTAAGCTCCATGATGTTTTCAGCAATTCCTTCTATTTGCTTCCATGCTTGTATTATCATGTAGCGTTCTCTTCTCCTTTCTAGACTGTATAGTTTTAAAAATTGCAGTCTTTCCCAGTAGTCAAGGTCCTTAACTTCTTCTATTCTAGCAGTATAGGACCTTTGTACACTCTCTATTTGCGCAATATCCTTTTGGTAGTGTGGGTACCATATCACATTGCAGTACTCGAGTGTACTACCCACATAGGTTTTGTAAAGCATAATCATGTGTTCAGCTTTTCTTGTTTTAAAGTGTCTGAATAACATTCCCATTTTTGCTTTACATTTAGCCAACAGTGTTGCTATTTGGTCGTTGCATAACATATTCCTATTTAAAATTACACCAAGGTCTTTAATTGCTTCCTTGTTTGTGATTGTCTCATTTTTAGGTCCCTTGTATGCATACACCATTCCTTCTCTGTTTCCATAATTTATTGATTCGAATTTATCGGAGTTAAATACCATCCTATTTATCTCCGCCCATTCATATATTTTGTTTAGATCTCTTTGAAGTGAGTTCCTATCTTCATCACAAGTAATTTCTCTACTTATTCTTGTGTCATCGGCGAAACTTCTCACTACGGAGTTTTCAACATCACAGTCTATGTCTGAGATCATAATAGCAGTGCAGCTAATACCGTACCTTGTGGCACACCAGATATTACCTGGGCTTCATCTGATTTCTTGTCATTTGCAACCACTATCTGTTTTCTGTTTTGCAGGAATTCTTTTACCCATTTTCCTATCTTTCCCACAATATTATGCTTTCTCATTTTTTTTCTCCAATATGTTATGGTCTACCTTGTCAAAGGCTTTTGCAAAATCTAGATAGCTCACATCTGTGTCTTTTTCATTTATCATATTTTTGTATATGTTTTCATAGTGTGCTATCAGATGGGTCTGTGTACTTTTTCCAGGTACGAAACCATGTTGACCCATATTAAACAAATTATTTTTGACCAAATGGTTCATTATTTTCTTTTTTATTACCCTCTCATACACTTTCATAATATGTGATGTTAGACTAACAGGTCTATAATTGCTTGCCTCTAGTCTTGATCCACTTTTGAAGATAGGGGTTATATAGGCTAATTTATGTTTAACATATATCTCGCTCATATCTACACTCTGTCTTAGCAGTATTGCAAGCGGCTTCGCGATAGTGTTTGCAGTTTTTTTTAACAAAATCGCTGGAACTCCATCTGGTCCGGCTGCCGATCCATTTTTAATTTCGTTTATAGCCGTGACAATATCTGCTTCATTAATATCTATATCCGTTAGCTATTCAACATTTTCTTCTCTCATTTCTGTTTCATTATTCTCATTCGCAATTCTTGGCGTGAACTTACTCTTATATTTTTCTGCTAATATGTTGCATATTTCCTTTTTTTCATTCGTTAGCCGTCCTTCAATTCTTAGAGGGCCTATTTCTATTCTCCTTTTATTCATCTTTTTTGCATAGGAGTAAAGTACTTTGGGGTTTCTTTTTATATTTTGGAGTGTCCTTTCTTCTAAGTCCCTTTTTTCATTTTCTTTCGACTGTATAATCTTTTGTTCTGCATTTTCTATCTTACATTTTATTTCCCTCATTTTCCACACATTTTTTTCTTTTGCAAGATTTTTCTTCCACTTTCTAATTTTCTGAAATAAGATCCTTCTGTCTCTTGGTATGCACGTCTTTTGTTTATTGTTTTTTTTCGGTACATATTTTTCAACAATTTTCTCCAGTATTTTGTACAGTATGTCCGTATTTACCAGTATATTATCACTTATAAATACATTTTTCCATTCTTTCTTCAGTTCTTCATTTATTTCTGACCATTTTATATTCTTACTGTAAAAATTATATTTTCCATATCCTTCCCAAAGTTTTGTGTTTTTATTAATTCTGTGATCACTTGCTTTGGAATGAACTATCAATTTTATGACATTGTGGTCTGAAATTCCCGTATTATACACTATTATTTCTTTAACATAATTCACCTCATTCACAAATACTAGATCTAGGACATTTTCCTTTCTTGTTGGAATGTGGTTTATTTGTTGCATATTATGTTCTAATAGCATATCTTGAAGCTTTTCAAATTGCCTCTTATCTTCTGCGCTACTATTACTCTCTTTTTTATATGTATACATACAACCACTTTCTTCTATCCGTTCTTTCCAATCCACGAAAGGAAAGTTAAAATCTCCGGATAGGAGTATATTCCAGTCTTTATGGTTTCTACATATATCATCTATTTTTTCTATTATTATGTCAAACTCTTTAGTATTTGGGGGTCTGTAAACTACAATATTCACTAGTTTTTCAAATTCAAATTCTACCGCAATCAATTCAGAGAGAGAGAGAGAGAGAGAGAGAGAGAGAGAGAGAGAGAGAGAGAGAGAGAGAGAGAGAGAGAGAGAGAGAGTCTAGTTGCTGACAAATTGAATACTGACATAACATGACTTGTCATTACTTAAATTGATCAGTTATAGCAGAAGCGATAATGAATAATGAGGGAATGAGGACACAAGACGAATTTAAATAATCATCACAGACAGACACACACACATTATTATCACAGAAATATTCAGACAAAGGGGTCTACAATAGGATGCAAATTACGAAACTACAAAGATCATTTTAATATCTTTTTAAATTGGCGATAGGACATTTTCAATAAACTTTTTAATCCGCGAAAAATGAGGTTTACTTACCGAGATAGAGATGTACGTAAAGGCAATCAATTCTTACTCCTTTCCTCTTCCTTCGTTTAATATTTATCATTATTTCTTATTTCTTCTTATTCCCCTTCTTTCCTTCCCTATCTTTTCCTGTATCCCAATTCTTTCGCAACAGCAGTAATTTCATCAGCACCCAAACCAGCTGATTGACAGGAGGCCTTCCCCTCCCCCCCCCCTCAGATCGTGGGAAAATGTGAGTCAATACTTCCTCGACTCAGCCCAAGCGAAAGAATTGGATACAGGAAAAGATAGGGATTGATAGAAAAGGAATAAGAAACAATGATTAATATTGGTCATAGAGAGAGGAAAGTAGTAAGAATTGATTGCCTTTACGTACATCTCTATCTCGGTAAATAAACCTCATTTTTCGTGGATTAAAAAAGTTGACTGAAAAGTCACATCCGTCAATTTAAAAAGATATTAAAATCCTCTTCATAGTTTCGTAATTTACGTCCTATTGTAGACCCTCTTATCTGGATATTTCTAAGATAATAATGTGTGTGCGTGTGTGTGTGTCTGTGATGGATATCTAAATTCGTCTTGTGTCCTCATTCCCTCATTATTTATTATCGCTTCAGCTACAACTGATCAATTTAAGTAATGACAAGTCATGTTATGTCAGTATTCAATTTGTCTTAAGGAATTATTTACCTTCAGTTAATACAGTCAGTAACTGCTCTCTCTCTCTCTCTCTCTCTCTCTCTCTCTCTCTCTCTCTCTCTCTCTCTCTCTCTCTCTCTCTCTCTCTCTCTCTCATGAAATATAACCGAATGGGTCCCTAGTAATTGCAAAACCAGCAGGGAAAGGAAGAGAAGACGATGGATTGGCGAACTAAGAAAATTTGCGGGTATAAACGGGCATAGAAAGACCATAAACAGATGTGAGTGGATAAAAAAAAGTCCGAGGCCTTTGTTCTGCAGTGGACTAGTAATGGCTGATATATATATATATATATAAATATATATATATATATATATATATATATATATATATATATATATATATATATGTGTGTGTGTGTATATATTATTATTATTATTATTATTAAATGCTAAGCTACAACCCTAGTTGGAAAAGCAGGATGCTATAAGCCCAGGGGCCCCAACAGGGAAAATAGCCCAGTGAGGAAAGGAAATAAGGAAATAAGGAAAAATAAAATATTTTAGGAATAGTAACAATATTAAAATAAATATTTCCTATTTAAACTATAAAAACTTTAGCAGAACAAGAGGAAGAGAAACTAGATAGAAAAGTGTGCCCGAGTGTACTCTCAAGCAAGAGAACTCTAACCCAAGGCAGTGTAAGACCATGGTACAGAGGCTATGGCACTACCCAAGAATAGAGAACAATGGTTTGATTTTGGAGTGTCCTTTTCCTAGAAGAGCTGCTTACCATAGCTAAAGAGTCTCTTCTACCCTTACCAAGAGGAAAGTAGCCACTGAACAATTACAGTGCAGTAGTTAACCCCTTGGGTGAAGAAGAATTATCTAGTAATCACAGTGTTGTCAGGTGTATGAGGACAGAGGAGAATCTGTAAAGGATAGGCCAGACTATTCAGTGTCTGTGTAGGCAAAGGGAAAGAACCGTAACCAGAGAGAAGGGTCCTATGTAGTACTGTCTGGCCAGTCAAAGGACCTCATAACTCTCTAGCGGTAGTATCTCAACGGGCGGCTGGTGCCCAGGCCAACCTACTACCAATAAATATACCAATAAATATACCAATATATATATATATATATATATATATATATATATATATATATATGTGTGTGTATATATATATATATATATATATATATATATATATATATATATATATATATATATGTGTGTGTGTATATATATATATATATATATATATATATATATATATATATATATATATACATATATATATATAGAGAGAGAGAGAGAGAGAGAGAGAGAGAGAGAGAGAGAGAGAGAGAGAGAGAGATGAATATTACTTTCTGCGAATAAAGGGAAATGAAATATGAGCGGAAAACTCTCTCTCTCTCTCTCTCTCTCTCTCTCTCTCTCTCTCTCTCTCTCCTCTCTCTCTCTCTCTCTCTCTCTCTCTCTCTCATTTTTACACCGATCATTAGAATAGGAAAGAATTTCCATAAATGAAGTGAAAACGAACGAAGAATTAAAGAAAGAAAACCTTGGAAAAAACAAGAGAATCGTCTTCAGCGTAAAATTTCTCCTGTTTTCCGCCTTTGAAGACATTTTGAAGATTCTTACCAGAGAGAGAGAAAGAGAGATATGGAAGGCGAACATTACATTCCGGGAATGAACGAAGATGAAATAAGAATGCTTCCAGAACGGTCTTCAGAGGGTTAGATTTGCCTCAGAAGCGTCTGATAAATGTTACGATTCCCACATAAAGAAAACTATGAATAAATATTTGCTTTCGTTATGTTTTTTTTAATTCCTTTCGGTATATCTTTATCTTGTGGATTCTCTCTCTCTCTCTCTCTCTCTCTCTCTCTCTCTCTCTCTCTCTCTCTCTCTCTCTCTCTTCTTCATACCTGAAGACATTTAGACTCCAGTTGAAGCCACAAGAGAATTTATTGTGTTTTTTTCTCTCTCTCTCTCTCTCTCTCTCTCTCTCTCTCTCTCTCTCTCCTCTCTCTCTCTCTCTCTCTCTCTCTCGGTCCTCAACTTGCTTATTTTTTAAATAATGCTGAATTCAGGAAAGGTTTCAGTAATCATAAATATGGTTTTTAAAGTTTTCAAAGCATTTGGTGTGAATTTCGAAATGGAGGCAATGAAGAAAGCGGTAAGAATTCTCCTTAACGGAGGATGGCAATGGCGATTAGCTCTGGAGGAAGAGCTTGACTTGTGCGACGCGGCGCGTCGGAACCTGCAGGATTACAGGACCCAAAACAGGATGTGGCGGCGTCTGCATTCTGCCCTTGGGTACATCGGTTTATCGAACCTGGTTAGGTACGAGGAACCGAACCTGTCACCCTGCGACGGAACTCTGGTGGGCCTGGCTAGGGACATTGTCGGCGGCGAAGCAGCGGAGAAGGATGAGATTCTCCGTTTGGTCGACCAACATGTCCTTTGGCCGAAGATGGCCTTGCTCTTGGGCACAGCTGCCTTTGGCACTGCTGCCGTCGGAGCATTTTTCTTTTTCAGGTACCTGTGTGGAAGAAACGGAAATGGAGGAGAGACTGTGAGAGATGAAGAGCTTTTGCAGAATCTTCTCGAGCAAATCGGAGAAACTACCCAGGAAGAGGGTGAATTTCTTCCAGCTGAAGGAGTGTTCCAGGAAGAGCTGGAAGATGGTGAATTTCTTCCAGCTGAAGGAGCTTTCCAGGATGAACTGGAAGATGAAATCGATCTTCCTGCTGAAGGAGTGTTCCAAGAAGAGCTGGAAGATGGTGAATTTCTTCCAGCTGAAGAAACTTTCCAGGATGAACTGGAAGATGAAATCGATCTTATTGCTGACGGAGTATTCCATGATGCACTTGAAAATGAAATTGATCTTCCTGCTGGAGTGCTCCAGGATGAACGGGAAGAGGAAATCAATCTTCCAGCTGAAGGAGTGTTCCAAGAAGAGCTGGAAGATGTTGAATTTCTTCCAGCTGAAGGAGTGTTCCAGGAAGAGCTGGAAGATGGTGAATTTCTTCCAGCTGAAGGAGCTTTCCAGGATGAACTGGAAGATGAAATCGATCTTCCTGCTGAAGAAGAGGTCCAGTATGAAGTGGAAGATGAAATTGTTCTCCCTGTGGAAGAAAAAAGAGATGACCATACAGAGGAGAAGGAGGAAGAAGAAAGAGGAGAGAAACTAGATGAGGACAATCTAAAAGACGAAGAGTCTCTGCCTTTAGATTGGAATGAATATAAAAATGTGAACGATGGATTGAATTGCGATCTGGCCGAGGTGGAAATGATAACTAAATCATACATGTACGTAGGTGGGAAAAGACTGGAAAATTATGAACTGGGAATTTTGCTGGAGCAAACCAGAGCGAAATTCGAGGAGGAAATGGCTGGATTGAGGGGTGAGATCTCTTCTCTAAATATTATCATTGAGGAGAGAGATAGTGTAATCTCTTCTCTAAATAATGTAATTGAGGAGAGAGATAGTGTAATCTCTTCTCTAAATAATGTCGTTGAGGAGAGAGATAGTGTAATCTCTTCTCTAAATAATGTCATTGAGGAGAGAGATAGTGTAATCTCTTCTCTAAATAATGTCATTGAGGAGAGAGATAGTGTAATCTCTTCTCTAAATAATGTCATTGAGGAGAGAGATAGTGTAATCTCTTCTCTAAATAATGTCATTGAGGAGAGAGATAGTGTAATCTCTTCTCTAAATAATGTCATTGAGGGGAAAGAATTTGATATTTCTGAGGCAATGACAAAAGAAGGTAGTCTGAGTCATGAGAGGAGGCATAATCAGGTACTTCAAGAAGTACCTGAGAAGAAAGAGGAGGAGGAAGAGGAAAAAGAGATAAATTGCGAAGATCAAGAGGTAACATCGGAGGAATCAAGAGAAGAAGAAGAGGAGGATAGAAGAACAAACACACCTTTTCCCAAAACTGAAATCGAAGAGTCCCTTCCAGACACAATGAGTGAAACGGATAAAATAGTGCTCATGAATTGGATAGAACTCTGCCAAAAAGACCATCCACCTCACAAGATTCTGGGTTGCTCTGAAAATCCAACCAAAGAGGAGGCCTTGGCCGCCTATAATGGTAATTGTCAAACATGGGTTAACAGATATGGTAATTTTGACTACTGCACTGTCAAAGGCTGCGAAGGAGCCAGCATTATTCTTGAAAAGTTGGCAGAAAGTTATTTGCATCTGACCTGTTCACAGGAAAAACTTGCAATCATTGAAGAAATAATGAATCGTGGTTACGAAGATACGATGAGCAATGCCTGGCTCATGATGAAGGACATCGATGTTGAAGAATTGATGGACCAAGAGGACCATGATATATCAGAAGTTAACCAGGGGACACAGACAACAATACAGAGTCCAGTTGAAGACAACTTCACCTGGAGAAGGGAGATAAGTAAGAAGAAAAGCAAGAAAAACATGAAAAAAAATAAAAAAGGCCATAAGATATATATTTGGAAAAATTACTAATCATTTGGAAGGATCAAAGGATTGGACTATGGAAGATGGAGAGAAAAAGGAACTTTTCTTTTTTGAGGAGGAAATATCCTTTGATGTAGAAGTACAAGCCTACATCATAGGCGTAAAAGTTCAGTGAAAAAAAAAAAATAGAAAAAAAAAATAAAAATAAAAAAAAATAAAAAATAAAAAAAACCCAAAAATATATATGTATATATATTTTTCCACTTTTGATTTGAAAGGAATATCTTTTAAAAGGAAAATAAGTTATGATAAGTTCAATTTCGGTTTATTTTGTGAAGATAAGGATGCAATGCAATGCTTAACTCTCCAGCTTGAACGATGCTTGGAATAATCTGGAGGACTGGCGCTGATGATGGAAGAAATCTGGCAGATTCCAGTATGCTATGTACCTTGATGGGGTGTACAGGACCTTTGTCAAGTGTACAAATGGTCGGATATCTAGATCTATTCTTTTGGATACTAACCTTTGGGTGGTTCTGGGGGAATAATCTAGAAGACCGGCTCTGCAGAGGGAACGAGCTAGGATTCTTCTATTATGCAGTCTTGTCCTTATAGGTTGGCCCAAGATAGTTCAGCTGGGGAAGGAAGCTGCATCTCTGGTGAGATGCTCATCCAATGGCTGCTGATGGAGGACTGGGAGCAGAGTCACTTTTGGTCCTGAGGATGCTAGGCTTAATTGCCTGGCCTAGAAAAGCTTGACTTAATTGTCTGGCTTCATGTTTCTGGGATTAAAAGCTTGGCTTAATTGCCTAGCCTAGAGAAGCTTGGCTTAATTGTCTGGCTTCATGCTTTTTGGATTGAAGGCTTGGCTTAATTGCCTAGCCTAAAGAAGCTCGGCTTAATTGTCTGGCTTCATGCTTTTTGTATTAAAGACTTGGATTAATTGCCTGGCCTAAAGAAGCTCTGCTTAATTGTCTGGCTTCATGCGTTTTGGATTAAAGGCTTGGCTTAATTGCCTGGCCTAAAGAAGCTCGGCTTAATTGTCTGGCTTCATGCTTTTTGGATTAAAGGCTTGGCTTAATTGTCTGGCCTAAAGAAGCTCGGCTTAATTGTCTGGCTTCATGCTTTTTGGACTGAAGGCTTGGCTTAATTGCCTGGTCTAGAGAAGCTTGGCTTAATTGTCTGGCTTCATGCTTTGTGGATTAAAGACTTGGCTTAATTGCCTGGTCTAGAGAAGCTTGGCTTAATTGTCTGGCTTCTTGCTTTTTGGATTAAAGGCTTGGCTTAATTGCCTGGTCTAGAGAAGCTTGGCTTAATTGTCTGGCTTCATGCTTTTTGGACTGAAGGCTTGGCTTAATTGCCTGGTCTAGAGAAGCTTGGCTTAATTGTCTGGCTTCATGCTTTTTGGATTGAAGGCTTGGCTTAATTGCCTGGCCTAGAGAAGCTTGGCTTAATTGTCTGGCTTTTTGCTGCTTGGATTAAAGGTTTAGCTTTATTGCCTGGCCAAAAGAAGCTTGGCTTAATTGTCTGGCTTCTATCTGCTTGGATTAAAGGCTTGGCTTAATTGCCTAGCCTAAAGAAGCTTGGCTTAATTTTCTGGCTTCTATCTGCTTGGATTAAAGACTTGGCTTAATTGAGTGGTCTAGAGAAGCTTGGCTTAATTGTCTGGCTTCATGCTTTTTGGATTAAAGACTTGGCTTAATTGCCTGGTTTAGAGTAGCTTGGCTTAATTGTCTGGCTTCATGCTTTTTGGACTGAAGGCTTGGCTTAATTGCCTGGTCTAGAGAAGCTTGGCTTAATTGTCTGGCTTCATACTTTTTGGACTGAAGGCTTGGCTTAATTGCCTGGTCTAGAGAAGCTTGGCTTAATTGTCTGGCTTCATGCTGCTTGGATTAAAGGCTTGGCTTAATTGCCTGATCTAGAGAAGCTTGGCTTAATTGTCTGGCTTCATGCTGCTTGGATTAAAGGCTTGGCTTAATTGCCTGGTCTAGAGAAGCTTGGCTTAATTGTCTGGCTTCATGCTTTTTGGACTGAAGGCTTGGCTTAATTGCCTGGTCTAGAGAAGCTTGGCTTAATTGTCTGGCTTCATGCTTTTTGGACTGAAGGCTTGGCTTAATTGCCTGGTCTAGAGAAGCTTGGCTTAATTGTCTGGCTTCATGCTTTTTGGATTGAAGGCTTGGCTTAATTGCCTGGCCTAGAGAAGCTTGGCTTAATTGTCTGGCTTCTTGCTGCTTGGATTAAAGGTTTAGCTTTATTGCCTGGCCAAAAGAAGCTTGGCTTAATTGTCTGGCTTCTATCTGCTTGGATTAAAGGCTTGGCTTAATTGCCTAGCCTAAAGAAGCTTGGCTTAATTTTCTGGCTTCTATCTGCTTGGATTGAAGACTTGGCTTAATTGAGTGGTCTAGAGAAGCTTGGCTTAATTGTCTGGCTTCATGCTTTTTGGATTAAAGACTTGGCTTAATTGCCTGGTCTAGAGAAGCTTGGCTTAATTGTCTGGCTTCATGCTTTTTGGACTGAAGGCTTGGCTTAATTGCCTGGTCTAGAGAAGCTTGGCATAATTGTCTGGCTTCATGCTTTTTGGACTGAAGGCTTGGCTTAATTGCCTGGTCTAGAGAAGCTTGGCTTAATTGTCTGGCTTCATGCTTTTTGGACTGAAGGCTTGGCTTAATTGCCTGGTCTAGAGAAGCTTGGCTTAATTGTCTGGCTTCATGCTTTTTGGACTGAAGGCTTGGCTTAATTGCCTGGTCTAGAGAAGCTTGGCTTAATTGTCTGGCTTCATGCTTTTTGGATTGAAGGCTTGGCTTAATTGCCTGGTCTAGAGAAGCTTGGCTTAATTGTCTGGCTTCTTGCTGCTTGGATTAAAGGCTTAGCTTTATTGCCTGGCCTGAAGAAGCTTGGCTTAATTGTCTGGCTTCTATCTGCTTGGATTAAAGGCTTGGCTTAATTGCCTAGCCTAAAGAAGCTTGGCTTAATTGTCTGGCTTCTATCTGCTTGGATTAAAGACTTGGCTTAATTGAGTGGTCTAGAGAAGCTTGGCTTAGTTGTGTGGCTTCTTGCTTTTTGGACTGAAAGCTTGGCTTAATTGCCTGGTCTAGAGAAGCTTGGCTTAATTGTCTGGCTTCATGCTTTTTGGATTAAAGACTTGGCTTAATTGCCTGGTCTAGAGAAGCTTGGCTTAATTGTCTAGCTTCATGCTTTTTGGACTGAAGGCTTGGCTTAATTGCCTGGTCTAGAGAAGCTTGGCTTAATTGTCTGGCTTCATGCTTTTTTGATTGAAGGCTTGGCTTAATTGCCTGGTCTAGAGAAGCTTGGCTTAATTGTCTGGCTTCATACTTTTTGGATTAAAGGCTTGGCTTAATTGCCTGGTCTAGAGAAGCTTGGCTTAATTGCCTGGCTTCATGCTTTTTGGATTAAAGGCTTGGCTTAATTGCCTGGTCTAGAGAAGCTTGGCTTAATTGTCTGGCTTCATGCTTTTTGGATTAAAGGCTTGGCTTAATTGCCTGGTCTAGAGAAGCTTGGCTTAATTGTCTGGCTTCATGCTTTTTGGATTGAAGGCTTGGCTTAATTGCCTGGTCTAGAGAAGCTTGGCTTAATTGTCTGGCTTCATGCTGCTTGGATTAAAGGCTTGGCTTAATTGCCTGGTCTAGAGAAGCTTGGCTTAATTGTCTGGCTTCATGTTTTTTGGACTGAAGGCTTGGCTTAATTGCCTGGTCTAGAGAAGCTTGGCTTAATTGTCTGGCTTCATGCTTTTTGGACTGAAGGCTTGGCTTAATTGCCTGGTCTAGAGAAGCTTGGCTTAATTGTCTGGCTTCATGCTTTGTGGATTAAAGACTTTGCTTAATTGCCTGGTCTAGAGAAGCTTGGCTTAATTGTCTGGCTTCTTGCTTTTTGGATTAAAGGCTTGGCTTAATTGCCTGGCCTAGAGAAGCTTGGCTTAATTGTCTGGCTTCATGCTTTTTGGACTGAAGGCTTGGCTTAATTGCCTGGTCTAGAGAAGCTTGGCTTAATTGTCTGGCTTCATGCTTTTTGGATTGAAGGCTTGGCTTAATTGCCTGGCCTAGAGAAGCTTGGCTTAACTGTCTGGCTTTTTGCTGCTTGGATTAAAGGTTTAGCTTTATTGCCTGGCCAAAAGAAGCTTGGCTTAATTGTCTGGCTTCTATCTGCTTGGATTAAAGGCTTGGCTTAATTGCCTAGCCTAAAGAAGCTTGGCTTAATTTTCTGGCTTCTATCTGCTTGGATTAAAGACTTGGCTTAATTGAGTGGTCTAGAGAAGCTTGGCTTAATTGTCTGGCTTCATGCTTTTTGGATTAAAGACTTGGCTTAATTGCCTGGTTTAGAGAAGCTTGGCTTAATTGTCTGGCTTCATGCTTTTTGGACTGAAGGCTTGGCTTAATTGCCTGGTCTAGAGAAGCTTGGCTTAATTGTCTGGCTTCATGCTTTTTGGATTAAAGGCTTGGCTTAATTGCCTGGTCTAGAGAAGCTTGGCTTAATTGTCTGGCTTCATACTTTTTGGACTGAAGGCTTGGCTTAATTGCCTGGTCTAGAGAAGCTTGGCTTAATTGTCTGGCTTCATGCTTTTTGGATTAAAGGCTTGGCTTAATTGCCTGGTCTAGAGAAGCTTGGCTTAATTGTCTGGCTTCATACTTTTTGGACTGAAGGCTTGGCTTAATTGCCTGGTCTAGAGAAGCTTGGCTTAATTGTCTGGCTTCATGCTTTTTGGATTGAAGGCTTGGCTTAATTGCCTGGTCTAGAGAAGCTTGGCTTAATTGTCTGGCTTCATGCTTTTTGGACTGAAGGCTTGGCTTAATTGCCTGGTCTAGAGAAGCTTGGCTTAATTGTCTGGCTTCATGCTTTTTGGACTGAAGGCTTGGCTTAATTGCCTGGTCTAGAGAAGCTTGGCTTAATTGTCTGGCTTCATACTTTTTGGATTGAAGGCTTGGCTTAATTGCCTGGTCTAGAGAAGCTTGGCTTAATTGTCTGGCTTCATACTTTTTGGACTGAAGGCTTGGCTTAATTGCCTGGTCTAGAGAAGCTTGGCTTAATTGTCTGGCTTCATGCTTTTTGGATTGAAGGCTTGGCTTAATTGCCTGGTCTAGAGAAGCTTGGCTTAATTGTCTGGCTTCATGCTGCTTGGATTAAAGGCTTGGCTTAATTGCCTGGTCTAGAGAAGCTTGGCTTAATTGTCTGGCTTCATGCTGCTTGGGCTGAAGGCTTGGCTTAATTGCCTGGTCTAGAGAAGCTTGGCTTAATTGTCTGGCTTCATGCTTTTTGGACTGAAGGCTTGGCTTAATTGCCTGGTCTAGAGAAGCTTGGCTTAATTGTCTGGCTTCATGCTTTTTTGATTGAAGGCTTGGCTTAATTGCCTGGTCTAGAGAAGCTTGGCTTAATTGCCTGGTCTAGAGAAGCTTGGCTTAATTGTCTGGCTTCATGCTTTTTGGACTGAAGGCTTGGCTTAATTGCCTAGTCTAGAGAAGCTTGGCTTAATTGTCTGGCTTCATGCTGCTTGGATTGAAGGCTTGGCTTAATTGCCTGGTCTAGAGAAGCTTGGCTTAATTGCCTGGTCTAGAGAAGCTTGGCTTAATTGTCTGGCTTCATGCTTTTTGGATTAAAGGCTTGGCTTAATTGCCTGGTCTAGAGAAGCTTGGCTTAATTGTCTGGCTTCATGCTTTTTGGATTGAAGGCTTGGCTTAATTGCCTGGTCTAGAGAAGCTTGGCTTAATTGTCTGGCTTCATGCTGCTTGGATTAAAGGCTTGGCTTAATTGCCTGGTCTAGAGAAGCTTGGCTTAATTGTCTGGCTTCATGTTTTTTGGACTGAAGGCTTGGCTTAATTGCCTGGTCTAGAGAAGCTTGGCTTAATTGTCTGGCTTCATGCTTTTTGGACTGAAGGCTTGGCTTAATTGCCTGGTCTAGAGAAGCTTGGCTTAATTGTCTGGCTTCATGCTTTGTGGATTAAAGACTTTGCTTAATTGCCTGGTCTAGAGAAGCTTGGCTTAATTGTCTGGCTTCTTGCTTTTTGGATTAAAGGCTTGGCTTAATTGCCTGGCCTAGAGAAGCTTGGCTTAATTGTCTGGCTTCATGCTTTTTGGACTGAAGGCTTGGCTTAATTGCCTGGTCTAGAGAAGCTTGGCTTAATTGTCTGGCTTCATGCTTTTTGGATTGAAGGCTTGGCTTAATTGCCTGGCCTAGAGAAGCTTGGCTTAACTGTCTGGCTTTTTGCTGCTTGGATTAAAGGTTTAGCTTTATTGCCTGGCCAAAAGAAGCTTGGCTTAATTGTCTGGCTTCTATCTGCTTGGATTAAAGGCTTGGCTTAATTGCCTAGCCTAAAGAAGCTTGGCTTAATTTTCTGGCTTCTATCTGCTTGGATTAAAGACTTGGCTTAATTGAGTGGTCTAGAGAAGCTTGGCTTAATTGTCTGGCTTCATGCTTTTTGGATTAAAGACTTGGCTTAATTGCCTGGTTTAGAGAAGCTTGGCTTAATTGTCTGGCTTCATGCTTTTTGGACTGAAGGCTTGGCTTAATTGCCTGGTCTAGAGAAGCTTGGCTTAATTGTCTGGCTTCATGCTTTTTGGATTAAAGGCTTGGCTTAATTGCCTGGTCTAGAGAAGCTTGGCTTAATTGTCTGGCTTCATACTTTTTGGACTGAAGGCTTGGCTTAATTGCCTGGTCTAGAGAAGCTTGGCTTAATTGTCTGGCTTCATGCTTTTTGGATTAAAGGCTTGGCTTAATTGCCTGGTCTAGAGAAGCTTGGCTTAATTGTCTGGCTTCATACTTTTTGGACTGAAGGCTTGGCTTAATTGCCTGGTCTAGAGAAGCTTGGCTTAATTGTCTGGCTTCATGCTTTTTGGATTGAAGGCTTGGCTTAATTGCCTGGTCTAGAGAAGCTTGGCTTAATTGTCTGGCTTCATGCTTTTTGGACTGAAGGCTTGGCTTAATTGCCTGGTCTAGAGAAGCTTGGCTTAATTGTCTGGCTTCATGCTTTTTGGACTGAAGGCTTGGCTTAATTGCCTGGTCTAGAGAAGCTTGGCTTAATTGTCTGGCTTCATACTTTTTGGATTGAAGGCTTGGCTTAATTGCCTGGTCTAGAGAAGCTTGGCTTAATTGTCTGGCTTCATACTTTTTGGACTGAAGGCTTGGCTTAATTGCCTGGTCTAGAGAAGCTTGGCTTAATTGTCTGGCTTCATGCTTTTTGGATTGAAGGCTTGGCTTAATTGCCTGGTCTAGAGAAGCTTGGCTTAATTGTCTGGCTTCATGCTGCTTGGATTAAAGGCTTGGCTTAATTGCCTGGTCTAGAGAAGCTTGGCTTAATTGTCTGGCTTCATGCTGCTTGGGCTGAAGGCTTGGCTTAATTGCCTGGTCTAGAGAAGCTTGGCTTAATTGTCTGGCTTCATGCTTTTTGGACTGAAGGCTTGGCTTAATTGCCTGGTCTAGAGAAGCTTGGCTTAATTGTCTGGCTTCATGCTTTTTTGATTGAAGGCTTGGCTTAATTGCCTGGTCTAGAGAAGCTTGGCTTAATTGCCTGGTCTAGAGAAGCTTGGCTTAATTGTCTGGCTTCATACTTTTTGGACTGAAGGCTTGGCTTAATTGCCTGGTCTAGAGAAGCTTGGCTTAATTGTCTGGCTTCATGCTTTTTGGACTGAAGGCTTGGCTTAATTGCCTGGTCTAGAGAAGCTTGGCTTAATTGTCTGGCTTCATGCTTTTTGGACTGAAGGCTTGGCTTAATTGCCTGGTCTAGAGAAGCTTGGCTTAATTGTCTGGCTTCATGCTTTTTGGACTGAAGGCTTGGCTTAATTGCCTGGTCTAGAGAAGCTTGGCTTAATTGTCTGGCTTCATGCTTTTTGGACTGAAGGCTTGGCTTAATTGCCTGGTCTAGAGAAGCTTGGCTTAATTGTCTGGCTTCATGCTTTTTGGACTGAAGGCTTGGCTTAATTGCCTGGTCTAGAGAAGCTTGGCTTAATTGTCTGGCTTCATGCTTTTTGGACTGAAGGCTTGGCTTAATTGCCTGGTCTAGAGAAGCTTGGCTTAATTGTCTGGCTTCATGCTTTTTGGACTGAAGGCTTGGCTTAATTGCCTGGTCTAGAGAAGCTTGGCTTAATTGTCTGGCTTCATGCTTTTTGGACTGAAGGCTTGGCTTAATTGCCTGGTCTAGAGAAGCTTGGCTTAATTGTCTGGCTTCATGCTTTTTGGACTGAAGGCTTGGCTTAATTGCCTGGTCTAGAGAAGCTTGGCTTAATTGTCTGGCTTCATGCTTTTGGGACTGAAGGCTTGGCTTAATTGCCTGGTCTAGAGAAGCTTGGCTTAATTGTCTGGCTTCATGCTTTTGGGACTGAAGGCTTGGCTTAATTGCCTGGTCTAGAGAAGCTTGGCTTAATTGTCTGGCTTCATGCTTTTGGGACTGAAGGCTTGGCTTAATTGCCTGGTCTAGAGAAGCTTGGCTTAATTGTCTGGCTTCATGCTTTTGGGACTGAAGGCTTGGCTTAATTGCCTGGTCTAGAGAAGCTTGGCTTAATTGTCTGGCTTCATGCTTTTGGGACTGAAGGCTTGGCTTAATTGCCTGGTCTAGAGAAGCTTGGCTTAATTGTCTGGCTTCATGCTTTTGGGACTGAAGGCTTGGCTTAATTGCCTGGTCTAGAGAAGCTTGGCTTAATTGTCTGGCTTCATGCTTTTGGGACTGAAGGCTTGGCTTAATTGCCTGGTCTAGAGAAGCTTGGCTTAATTGTCTGGCTTCATGCTTTTGGGACTGAAGGCTTGGCTTAATTGCCTGGTCTAGAGAAGCTTGGCTTAATTGTCTGGCTTCATGCTTTTGGGACTGAAGGCTTGGCTTAATTGCCTGGTCTAGAGAAGCTTGGCTTAATTGTCTGGCTTCATGCTTTTGGGACTGAAGGCTTGGCTTAATTGCCTGGTCTAGAGAAGCTTGGCTTAATTGTCTGGCTTCATGCTTTTGGGACTGAAGGCTTGGCTTAATTGCCTGGTCTAGAGAAGCTTGGCTTAATTGTCTGGCTTCATGCTTTTGGGACTGAAGGCTTGGCTTAATTGCCTGGTCTAGAGAAGCTTGGCTTAATTGTCTGGCTTCATGCTTTTGGGACTGAAGGCTTGGCTTAATTGCCTGGTCTAGAGAAGCTTGGCTTAATTGTCTGGCTTCATGCTTTTTGGACTGAAGGCTTGGCTTAATTGCCTGGTCTAGAGAAGCTTGGCTTAATTGTCTGGCTTCATGCTTTTTGGACTGAAGGCTTGGCTTAATTGCCTGGTCTAGAGAAGCTTGGCTTAATTGTCTGGCTTCATGCTTTTTGGACTGAAGGCTTGGCTTAATTGCCTGGTCTAGAGAAGCTTGGCTTAATTGTCTGGCTTCATGCTTTTTGGACTGAAGGCTTGGCTTAATTGCCTGGTCTAGAGAAGCTTGGCTTAATTGTCTGGCTTCATGCTTTTTGGACTGAAGGCTTGGCTTAATTGCCTGGTCTAGAGAAGCTTGGCTTAATTGTCTGGCTTCATGCTTTTTGGACTGAAGGCTTGGCTTAATTGCCTGGTCTAGAGAAGCTTGGCTTAATTGTCTGGCTTCATGCTTTTTGGACTGAAGGCTTGGCTTAATTGCCTGGTCTAGAGAAGCTTGGCTTAATTGTCTGGCTTCATGCTTTTTGGATTGAAGGCTTGGCTTAATTGCCTGGTCTAGAGAAGCTTGGCTTAATTGTCTGGCTTCATGCTTTTTGGACTGAAGGCTTGGCTTAATTGCCTGGTCTAGAGAAGCTTGGCTTAATTGTCTGGCTTCATGCTTTTTGGATTGAAGGCTTGGCTTAATTGCCTGGTCTAGAGAAGCTTGGCTTAATTGTCTGGCTTCTTGCTGCTTGGATTAAAGGCTTAGCTTTATTGCCTGGCCTGAAGAAGCTTGGCTTAATTGTCTGGCTTCTATCTGCTTGGATTAAAGGCTTGGCTTAATTGCCTAGCCTAAAGAAGCTTGGCTTAATTTTCTGGCTTCTATCTGCTTGGATTAAAGACTTGGCTTAATTGCCTGGTCTAGAGAAGCTTGGCTTAATTGTCTGGCTTCATACTTTTTGGATTAAAGGCTTGGCTTAATTGCCTGGTCTAGAGAAGCTTGGCTTAATTGTCTGGCTTCATACTTTTTGGACTGAAGGCTTGGCTTAATTGCCTGGTCTAGAGAAGCTTGGCTTAATTGTCTGGCTTCATGCTTTTTGGATTGAAGGCTTGGCTTAATTGCCTGGTCTAGAGAAGCTTGGCTTAATTGTCTGGCTTCATGCTGCTTGGATTAAAGGCTTGGCTTAATTGCCTGGTCTAGAGAAGCTTGGCTTAATTGTCTGGCTTCATGCTTTTTGGACTGAAGGCTTGGCTTAATTGCCTGGTCTAGAGAAGCTTGGCTTAATTGTCTGGCTTCATGCTTTTTGGATTAAAGGCTTGGCTTAATTGCCTGGTCTAGAGAAGCTTGGCTTAATTGTCTGGCTTCATACTTTTTGGACTGAAGGCTTGGCTTAATTGCCTGGTCTAGAGAAGCTTGGCTTAATTGTCTGGCTTCATGCTTTTTGGATTAAAGGCTTGGCTTAATTGCCTGGTCTAGAGAAGCTTGGCTTAATTGTCTGGCTTCTTGCTGCTTGGATTAAAGGCTTAGCTTTACTGCCTGGCCTGAAGAAGCTTGGCTTAATTGTCTGGCTTCTATCTGCTTGAATTAAAGACTTGGCTTAATTGAGTGGTCTAGAGAAGCTTGGCTTAGTTGTGTGGTTTCTTGCTTTTTGGACTGAAAGCTTGGCTTAATTGCCTGGTCTAGAGAAGCTTGGCTTAATTGTCTGGCTTCATGCTTTTTGGATTAAAGACTTGGCTTAATTGCCTGGTCTAGAGAAGCTTGGCTTAATTGTCTGGCTTCATGCTTTTTGGACTGAAGGCTTGGCTTAATTGCCTGGTCTAGAGAAGCTTGGCTTAATTGTCTGGCTTCATGCTTTTTTGATTGAAGGCTTGGCTTAATTGCCTGGTCTAGAGAAGCTTGGCTTAATTGCCTGGTCTAGAGAAGCTTGGCTTAATTGTCTGGCTTCATGCTTTTTGGATTAAAGGCTTGGCTTAATTGCCTGGTCTAGAGAAGCTTGGCTTAATTGTCTGGCTTCATGCTTTTTGGATTGAAGGCTTGGCTTAATTGCCTGGTCTAGAGAAGCTTGGCTTAATTGTCTGGCTTCATGCTTTTTGGATTGAAGGCTTGGCTTAATTGCCTGGTCTAGAGAAGCTTGGCTTAATTGTCTGGCTTCATGCTTTTTGGATTGAAGGCTTGGCTTAATTGCCTGGTCTAGAGAAGCTTGGCTTAATTGTCTGGCTTCATGCTGCTTGGATTAAAGGCTTGGCTTAATTGCCTGGTCTAGAGAAGCTTGGCTTAATTGTCTGGCTTCATGCTGCTTGGGCTGAAGGCTTGGCTTAATTGCCTGGTCTAGAGAAGCTTGGCTTAATTGTCTGGCTTCATGCTTTTTGGACTGAAGGCTTGGCTTAATTGCCTGGTCTAGAGAAGCTTGGCTTAATTGTCTGGCTTCATGCTTTTTGGATTAAAGACTTAACTTAATTGCCTGGTCTAGAGAAGCTTGGCTTAATTGTCTGGCTTCTTGCTTTTTGGATTAAAGGCTTGGCTTAATTGCCTGGTCTAGAGAAGCTTGGCTTAATTGTCTGGCTTCGTGCTTTTTGGATTAAAGGCTTGGCTTAATTGCCTGGTCTAGAGAAGCTTGGCTTAATTGTCTGGCTTCGTGCTTTTTGGATTAAAGGCTTGGCTTAATTGCTTGGTCTAGAGAAGCTTGGCTTAATTGTCTGGCTTCATGCTTCTTGGACTGAAGGCTTGGCTTAATTGCCTGGTCTAAAGAAGCTTGGCTTAATTGTCTGGCTTCATGCTTTTTTGATTGAAGGCTTGGCTTAATTGCCTGGTCTAGAGAAGCTTGGCTTAATTGTCTGGCTTCATGCTTTTTGGATTAAAGACTTGGCTCAATTGCCTGATCTAGAGAAGCTTGGTTTAATTGTCTGGCTTCATGCTTTTTGGATTAAAGGCTTGGCTTAATTGCCTGGTCTAGAGAAGCTTGGCTTAATTGTCTGGCTTCATGCTGCTTGGATTGAAGGCTTGGCTTAATTGTCTGGCCTAATGCTGCTTGGATTAAAGGCTTGGCTTAATTGCCTGGTCTAGAGAAGCTCGGCTTAGTTGCCTGGCTTCATGCTGCTTGGATTAAATGAGGTAGTGGTGAGGAGGGTCGTGGGAACCTTGCTGGCTTCTATCTTTCTCAAAAGTGGAAGTTGGCAGAACCTGCCTGATGAGCCCTTTGGTAAGGGCGAAACCCTTATATGGTGTGTTTTAATTCAAAATACTATATATATATAGATATAGATATATATATATATATATATATATATATATATAAATATATATATACATATGTATATATATATATACATATATATATATATATATATATATATATATATATATATATATATATATAGTTATCTATGTAAATATCTACCACAATGGTATTTAATACCGATTTGTACCTCTGGGAGTGTATATCGACTGGAAATTTATTCATTATAAATGCTCCTGGGTGAACAAGGAATCGAACTATACCCTGAGCCGAAATAATGCCTGCACGGACGGCTTTACCAATCGTAAAGTCGTCCCTGCAGGCATTGTTTCGGCTCAGGGCATAGGTTCGAATCCTTACTCG
>NC_090761.1:42074670-42077170 GCF_036898095.1 Palaemon carinicauda
TTGCACGCATTCGTGGCACGCACTGGCACGCATTGATGCGCGAACTCGCGTGAACGAGCCGTGAAAATGTCGTGAACAGTGCGGGAACTCGCGTGCCAGAGCGTACCAATGCGTGCCATGCGGGCCCAAAACTTTGAAATGTTTAAAGTTTGTGGCACGCATTAGCACGCAATAAATGGCCGTGAAATAGTCGTGAACGATGCGCCAACTGGAGTGAACTGGAGTGAACAGTGCGGGAACTGGCGTGAACTGGAGTGAACGATGCGGGAAGTGGCGTGAACTTTATAATGAAGAGAAACAAAAAGGAAACGAAAATATTAGTGAAAAGGAAAGAAAAATAAACCTAATAAATTTTTATATTTGCTGTTTTAATGTGAAAAAAAAAATGATATCTTATTTCAAACTATTTCTATAACTTTATAATGAAGAGAAACAAAAAGGAAACGAAAAAATTAATGAAAAGGAAAGAAAAATAAACCTAATAAATTTTTATATTTGCTGTTTTAATGTGAAACAAAATTATATCTTATTTCAAACTATTTCTATAACTTTATAATGAAGAGAAACAAAAAGGAAACGAAAAAATTAATGAAAAGGAAAGAAAAATAAACCTAATAAATTTTCACATTTGCTGTTTTAATGTGAAAAAAAATTATATCTTATTTCAAACTATTTTTATAACTTTATAATGAAGAGAAACAAAAAGGAAACGAAAAAAATAATGAAAAGGAAAGAAAAATAAACCTAATAAATTTTTATATTTGCTGTTTGAATGTAAAAATAAAATGATGTCTTATTTCAAACTATTTCTATAACTTTATAATGAAGAGAAACAAAAAGGAAACGAAAAAAAATAATGAAAAGGAAAGAAAAATATAAACCTAATAATTGTTTATATTTGCTGTTTGAATGTAAAAATAAAATGATGTCTTATTTCATGCACACACTTATTTTCCTCTATTACCAATCAAGACCCAAAACTTTTGTTTTAAATAAAAAATGAACTGAAAAATAAACTCAAGAAATTTTTAAGTTTGCTGTTTGAATGTAAAAATAAAATGATGTTTTATTTCATCAACATACTTATTCTTCTTTATTACCTTAAAATGAAGGGCAAAACAAATTTTTTCTGTTTGCTGTTTTAATGTAAAAATAAAATGATTTCTTATTTCAACACACTTTTTTTCTCTATTACCTTAAAATCAACAGCCTAAAAACTTTTCATGTTTGCTGCTTTTAATGTTAAAATAAAATGCTTTCTTAATACTTGTACATATTTTATGTCTGCTATTTATATGTAAATCAAATGCTTTCTTATTGAAACAAAATTAAAGGGCAACAAAAAATACAAACGAAAAAGATACGTTTCTTCTCCTCAATGCAATGGTGTCTCTGACAGAAAGCATTGTTGTCTCTTCCGAAGCCAATCCAAGAATGTCCTCGGGTTGGAGAAGCCCCGTTTTTATATGGAGTGGCCAATTCGTGAACTGGCGTGAACGATGCGGAAACGATGCGGAATGATGAGGGAACTCGCGTGAACGTGTCGTGAACTTCTCGTGAACTACGCGTGCCAATTCGTGCCATCGCGTGAACGTCGCGTGAACGTCGCGTGAACGATGCGCGAACTGGAGTGAACTGGTCGTGAACAGTGCGGGAAAAACACCAGTGCGTGCCACAAAGTGGCACGCACTGGCGCGCATCAATGCGTGCCAGTGCGTGGCAAAAATGCGCGCAAGTGTCAGGCAGGCTTAAGCCTAACATTTGATTTCCATGTATAGTATATCGATTAATGTTGTTTTATGGGTGTTTCCTCGTATGTGTAGATGTTTTGAACTCGTGCTTTCGAGTCGGGGAAAGTTTAGCCAGCTGTTTACTCAAATATAGTTTTACGATACTACTAAATATGAGCTTCCTCTAGTAACATCGAGTGTAATTCATCCTTCAATATGTCATTTGGTTAAATATTTTTCAATGAATAATCTCCAGGGAAGAGTAATTTCATCTATTATATCATAAGAGAGTTCAAACGCCCATACGAGATTTGCCATGACAACGTTGGGCACGGGGGAGCATAGGCCTAGTATACAGCGGGCTGGTTTTATCTGCGTAGATAATCTCAAGTTTTCCCTTATAAATAAATAAATAAACAAATTCGAGATGTATATACTATTTCTCTAAGTTAAATGATAATATCTGAACTTATTTTCTTGAAAACACGAAGGTAGATCTTCAGATTTTAAAATAGATTACGTGAAAGTATTAGCAATTTGATGGGATTTCCTCCAACACTCCAACAATGTTTCTTTTTTTTCAACACCCAATGTGTATCAGATAATGGCTTCATATGCGTGTGTGTGTACATGTGTGTGTATATATATATATATATATATATATATATATATATATATATATATATATATATATATATATGCGTGTGTGTGTGTCTGTTTTATACATCGACAATAAACCGATTCTAGTCCACTGCAGGACATAGGCCTCA